>NW_014577668.1:174065-188840 GCF_000485595.1 Priapulus caudatus | reverse complement strand
ATTGCCAACATTGAAAAACGAACCCCCCCCCCCCCCCAATATAAAGCTGGCTACGGGCCTGGACTTAGCTAGTATAGGCTATAGCATGCTATAGTATATAACTATAAGTATAGCCCGCGTACACTGTACTGTAGTGCAGGCTTGCGGCAACTGTACGCGCGCTATATTCGTAGAATCGTAATCGTAGTCTGTAAGAGGTAAGAGTGATATCAGATATATACTATTTAGAATATATAGAAGTAATAGTATGAAATTGCTACATTATGGACATGATATATATTCTGTACAGTACTGAGTACACTAACTCACTGTACATGCAGTACACAGTGCATGTCGTCAGTACGTACAGAGTGTCAGTAATGTATACTATAGTATAGTACACTGTAGACCAAATAATTCTGTCCCAGATAACGTTTTATATTTCGGATGCGTTATACTGCATGCGTTTACTATCTCTATACCATGGCATGGTATAACCAGTATAACTCATCCAAAATATAAAACGTTATCTGGGACAGAATTATTCGGTCTAAGTACACTGTACAGTACACAGTACGTACACTGTACAGAACACTGTACAGTAACAATGTAAAAAACATTCGTGGTTCCATACAGTTTGCCATAATGTGCAATTTCACTGCACACCAAAAAGGACCTTGGATGTGTCTGATGTTTATACTAAACACTTATTCTAATCAAGTAAGAATTTGAGGATACATATTGTGCTGTTATATATTGGCATTGTTTGGATACAAACACAGATGAACTTTTATGCATTGCATGAAAACATGATCCTAATCCAATCATTATATTCATTATATCATTGTAATCATTATGTGTATGATGGGCATCGTAAAATTGCCATTGTTTGAGTTCCATAGGCATAGGCATAAAGTTATATATAGAGATTCGCTCTCTGACATCGTGTTTACATTGAATATTATATGATCTATGATTAACAGCCTTGCAGTAGCAACGTCAACAATAATGATCATGAGTACAATGTTAAGAGTATGTTTGCGTCGTTTCGTCGTTGAACAGGTCCTCTGTGCCAGCAACGCGACCAGCTGCTCCCCCAGGCCAGCCTGCACAACCTCCACCAGCAGCAATGGCGCAGCCACAGCAACCAGGTTTATTCGCACAAATGGCGACGACGGCAGCTGGCGTGGCCGTAGGCTCTGCTATTGGTCACACGATTGGTGAGCGTTGGTCGTAATTCTGTCAAACTCTAATACCTTAACTTTAGTGTCACTTATTATTAATCAGGAGCACATAAACTATGAGGGCATATAATTATAGGAGTATGTATATATCACACTAATGCAAGTCACGGCTTTACCCCCAGGCGCCTACATGCCTCTTTTAGAAGGAACATTGCTGCACCTAACTCGTTATTATTTATTTATTATTTATCATACACATATACTGGTTTGTTGTTCGGATTCATTCCTGGAAAGCACACTATCTTGTCACCATGAATATCCCTTGTAGTGGATACCGTCAAGTATCAGAATATAACATACACAGGGTAACATGTATATATATACTACAGGTGTGCTCTTGGTATTATATTTTGTAAATAGGTACTTTATTAAATGTCCAAGGCAGCTGTCTGTAATCATTTTCTTAAATGCTGGCAATTAAATTAGGTTGGTGTATGTAGCTGTCAGCTTAATGAGTATGTGCCAGTGCTCCTCGAGTTTAGGCTTCGCAGGGAAACCGTTTGTGCACGTGTTCTGCATGAACGTCCGAGCCCTGGTAGTAGCAAACGCTTCCAAATAAAACTCCGTATCACCCCATCTTTACGCTTGCTAGGAGCTGCGATGACTGGAGGTGGAGGAAGCTCCCAGCCAGAAGCCGCTGCCGCTGCCCCGGCGGCACCAGCACAGCCGCAGCAGCCAGAGTTCCAGCCATGCTCGTTCGAGATGAAACAGTTCATGGAGTGCACGCAGGGGCAGAGTGACATCTCCTTGTGCCACGGCTTCAATGAAGCGTTCAAACAGTGCAGGCAGTCCCACGGTAAGTTGGCCACAGCTGGTCTCGTGGCCGATCTCTAGTGTCGGTCATCGAGAAGTTTAATTATTTAAAGGGCTGCATGATCACCACCTTATAAGATGTCCTATTACACGTTGCTGAGCAGTTCAGTATTAAATTATTACTCAGTGGGATTTGTACATAGAAGGTAGTCACTCTTTCTTCACTAAATTTGAATTTTGTTCTTATCCGTGCAAGTGTCCTATGATCCTATCTGACATCTTGGTAAAAAATATTTTTTTTCTGTAGGGCTATAACCCAGGTTCTTCAGGAAGCAGTATATATTGGTGGAGCCATATGGTGGACACTTGTCCAATAGCATATAAATTATAATATATTTTATTTTACAATGACTGCTTTACAAAAAGTAATTTACAGAAACTGCTTTTAATGTAAAAATCATGTAGAAACATTTCTGACCGCAGTGTTTTATCCATTTGTTTTCCTATGATATAGATCATAGACAATGTAAATTCTGCAATAGCAATCTGCTAGATATGTTACTGAGGTGTTTGACCAGGATATTACTGAACCCTACATGATATTTGTTATGCGCTCAAAGGTCAAATGTTATCAAGAATCGCTGAGCTTACATCTTGACCTCAACTTGAGAATTTCTTGCCCTCATGGAAAAAACACGATCAGTGTAAGCATGGTCAAGTGAGGTGGATTGTTACGTGATATTCTAATAGCAAATAAACCCATTAAGTTTGTGATCGACTGTTACCAAAAACTTTCTTCTGTTGTCTGAATATATCGTTATTTACACAGTTGTACTGTTGTCCGAGAACTGTAGTGTCATTGCATGGACATGGGAAGTGTGTGCTATACCCTATTACCATAGTGTTCACAGTGCTGATGAATTCGAACTGGTCTAATTTTCCTTTTACATGTTTTACTCACTTTTCCAAAATATTTTCCAATTATGTCTCTCGTCTTGTAATATATCAAGCCCCTCTCATTTCATGAAATTGAATAGAAAATATATATAACAGGAAGGCAAATATAATACTGAAATAATCATCTGTATGTCGTTGAAGTTGGTTTAGAACATATTTGACTTTAAAAAAATACATTAATTAATTATTCAATTCATACCATCCTGACTCACAGAAAAAAAATGCCATTGAACAAACACGGAACTATATGGCATTGATAGCAAATTAAATCATTCAACATGGGGTGTGCTAGTTCGTATCACAACCAAAGATGTTTGCATAGTAATTGGTAAATTAATTGTTATTTATTATTCTAGGTGAACAGCAGAAGCCCCCAATTAATTTCCTTACAATAATTAACATCTATCAATGGAATTCTACATCCTTGTTTTGATGCCTGACCTAATTGCTTAACCTCGATTGGCTTTTGTAGGGTTGGTTGGTAGGTGAACATTTCTTCGTAACTGAATAGTACAGGCACATGCATAATTAAGTTTTGGAGTTGGGGTGCCAGAAAAACGACCAATATTTTCTCTGGTACAATTATTCTCAAGGGTCGGTCTGTTCATAGCAAACAGACATAGAAATCTTTTAATAAAAATACACAAAATTTTAACTTTCTGATTAACAGAGATTTCAACCTCTTTTTTCTAGATGTCCTGCCAGTCCATGGCCAGGTCCATTAGATGTAGTTAAAGGCTGATAGGTAAATTCGATACTAAAATTAAGCATGTGTTAGTACCAATTAAGTGTGTGGAAATCCCACTGAAGGTAGCAAGTGTTATCTAGAGTGCCAGTCCCTTACTAATGAGGAATGCTTCTTGGTTTGGCTCTCTTCCAAGGAAGTTTTTCAGCATATCCATCCCATCCTGTGTGAGAAGAAGCACACAAATAATATTATAAACAGGAAGTTGCAAATTAAAATGCACAAAATATGCAGAATATGCACTCCTGATACCAATGCTCTGTGAATACTTAACCTAACATGGGAAATGACTGGAAACGAAAATAAGTTAGATTCAGGCTCACCATGGAGCCACCAGGCTCTAGAATTGTCTGCCTGTAGTCCTTGCCAACTGCAGCACTCATGATGCCCTCCTTCCTAAAGCGAGTGTAGAACATGTCCATGCAGAATACCTCGCTCCACTGAAATAAAAATCGGTGATAGTGAGAAATTTGTTTTTCCCGAACTAGGACAACCCAGAAACTCTGCACCGAGAAAATTCTAATTCAAAGCCAACACAATGATGCCGAACAACTAATTACAAAATATCGTGCCATATATTACATAGATTCGGAATGATGCCAATCCATGCCAATTGGATATGCAATATCTTGTATCGCAATAGTGCAGGTCGTCATTATTTTCAGACTTGAGGTGACACATAATAACATTTACTAAGACATACCAGTACAAGAACACCTCTTTAATAGGTTCCTGTAATTTAAGGTTAGTGTAGAGTTTTCCCTGGATAAAATCATGAGCGAGGTGGGAGGGTTGAATAAGTGAGTGCCAAAGGCACTGACACAATTGGTGAGGAAGAGAAGGAACGGTTAAGAGGGTTAATTGGCAGATGACAATTTTTTTGGGGGGGAACATGAATTTGCAGCATGGCATCAATCTTGGAAAAAATGAGCGAGGCGGTTGAAAAAAGTCATGAAGGTCTACGTAAAATTGACTTGCTTAGCGTATACGAGGTGTCACACAGCTATAGATCGTCTGCTGATATTAAACATGGCAATCTTCCATTATAGCAATGCGTAGAGTATGCCTAGTCTAAAGAATGCAGTAACACAAACCAGGTAGCCATAGTATTGAGCATCGTATCCGCCTGCCAGGTGGCCAAAGTTTGCTGGCATGTTTGTTCCGGGAGTCGCTGGAATGCCTAAGATCTGCTCCGATAACTGGGAGAACAGAGCTGCCGTGTCTGCCTGTCGAGTGACCACATCAAAATTACAATTTGAATGATAGTGACCTGATCATTATAATACTAATGATGTAGCCATTTAAGACACATTCAAGCACACTACAAAACATGGAATATTGAAGCATACATTGCTATGAATATCACTGCATCATTGTAGCCCAGCTGTGTTTATACCTATTTCGCTCTGCCCAGACATTAGGTGGAACTAACATGAATACTGGCCACATAACATGCTGGAACAATTAATGAGTGTACTACGCATACCTGTGCCTGCTTATGTATGGTCTGATCAAAGGTTGCCAGAAGGATCTGCCTGAGGTTGAAACAACCAGTGTTGGCAGTCCGGGATTTGATAAGCGTATCCATCAGTGCATCTGGCAGTGGCTCATTAGTCTGTAATTAGTGGATTAATTAAAGTGATTACGTCACCGTAAATAGTAAAAATAAAAATAATATTTCCACTTTTCCACAAAATATAAGTAATTCCAGCTGAATTCTGTTCACATTTTATGGTTAAATTGCTGCATTATACTTCCTATATTACTATATTGTTCGATGTGAACATACACTTGTGACCCATACATAGCCCATAGCAAGCAATTAATGTTGAGAACATTAATTCAAATCGTCCAGGTTTTTTGGATTTTTAACTAGTTGAGAAACAATCTTATCAGATAAGAATTTGACGATTTGTTTAGTCCCGTTAGTTCTTACTTTTAATGTAAAAAAATGGCAATTTTTTTTACAAATTTTACCATAGAAAATTCGTGACATAGTCCCTTTAAGGTTGTGCAAGGCATCCCTGATTTACAAGACGATTTACTGTGAATGCACATTCTCAATCTACAACTAGAATGTAATAACAATCCCTCATCTAGCAGCATACGTTTCTGTTAAAATTTCAATGCCTCACCTTTGTGAATACCACCTACTCTTACAATGCATGCTCCTTCTGACCAGGTGCTGTCCACTTAACCTGAGGCACGCATCACGTGTGGTTACTTAAACATCCTCCACTTACTCCCCTTTTGCTGGTAGAAGTAAAACAAAGCCTTCACACCAATCTCCACACATCTTCCCCTCACCTAGTGCAGGCAAAGTAAAGCCTAAAACGTGTCGGTTCCCACAGTATCCACGCGGATCCACTTCTCCTCTCACCTCATAGTGGCCCGACATGCGAACGAGAGGTTCCTTCTCCCACACCCAATTCTCGAGCATCTGCGACGGCGCCTCGACAAAATCGCGCTCCACGTGCGTTCCGCTGAAGTGAGCATAGTCGGCCTTGGCGCAGATCTGGTGCATCACGTGACCAAACTCGTGGAAGTAGGTTTCGACCTGCAGCAGGCAGCGTGTCGAAATGAGAAGATCTGTTCCCGTGTACGGGTATCATCGGACACATTGACGCACAACAAGCAAAACTCATCGGGAGCAGTGTGCCTAGTTAATCTATACAATTTGTATAAGAGTAAAGAGCAGAGACGACGAGTAGAGAGAGAGAGAGAGAGAGAGAGAGAGAGAGAGAGAGAGAGAGAATGAAGTGAGGTAGGGAGAGTGAGGGAGGGGAAAGGGCAACGGGAAAAGAAGGAAGTCAAGTAGGGAGGGAGGGAGGGGAAAGGGAGAGAGAGGGAGAGGGTGAGAAAGAATGAGCGACAGCGACAGAGAGACATACAGACAGAGTGAGAGCAAAGGAAAAAGAGAAATATGAAAGAAGCCAACATGATTAAAATCTGCTTACTTTTGATCTGCAACATGCCTATAGATGCTAGAATTGCTAAAATGGATAAAACCCGATGGAAGTTGTTACGACGTTTACCTCATCGTGTGTGAGCAGGGAAGGTTTTTCCTTTGTTGGTTTTGTGAAGTTGGCCACCATAGCAGCAATGGCTATCTGCCTTGAGCCATCAGAATTCTGGCAGCCTGGCTGCAAGATATCAAACCAAGAGCATATGTATGTAGATGTGTTACATAAAATACCCAAATAGGGCAACACATAATGGCACAATCTGCATAATTTTCGGGTTTATCCGTGTTGCCAAGGTTCGTTATTCAATGAGATTTATTATGAATCCCAACTTGCAAATTTCCCAATTTATGTTTACTAAGCTAAACAAAAATGGTGTTATGTACAACCACCAACAAATTTATATGTAGTAATTTCTTACTGATCATGTTATGATCAATAGGAACAATATAAAATGGCATGTAGCATAATCAACACCCCAAATTACATTAACAATGGCGACGGGTGGAGTAGTATTGTTTAAACGTGAAATATGTGATACATTTTATCAGGACGCAGCCAGAGGTGAAGGTAAAGATTACACCTGAAAAATTTAAAGTATAGCTATAATATGGCTTCATCTGCACTCATTTACCTGAAGCCCAAAACAAGCAGCATGTCCATACTTTCCCTCTCGTGGATGCAAGTCCAGGTAGAAGTATCCTAGCTTGTCCCCTAACTTTGAATCCAGTACACTGTACTAGAATATGTGATGAAAAATCCAGTTATCGTAACCTAGTATATATATGGAACACTCTTCTTGAGATCAGAAAGATTTCTTATGATCAGTAGTGTAGCAGTAGCACTCAATTATAGTATTACTTACCAATTAACCAGAAGAAGACTTAAATGCATTAGAAAAAGGTGCTCAGCATCACTTAATGTTGACGCACAGTAGCAATGAACAACAGACGCGCGAATCATTCGAACCCATGGCACAATCCTGGATACATCTACAAAGCTTTATTGTCTCATTCACCACTTCTCTAGAAAAAAATTCTTCATTAAGTAGTCTGAGTGGGTGAGGGAAAGTGTAGGTAGAAGCATACCATTGTCACGTCTTCATGCCATACATGTGGTGCCTCAACCTTCTCAAACTTCAAATTCAGCAGATCCTGAAAAAGATGGGGAAATGAATGTCTAGACATTGTTTCATAGGTGAGCAAGGATTGACATCACATTTCACCACTATAAAAACAAAACAAACATACTTCAAGGCCAGGAAATACCTTCTATGCATGCTATTAATATCACACTACCACCATTAACTGCAAACAGAATGTCCATAAAACAGTTTTAAATAAGTAAAGGTCGGCGGTATCGTCGTGCCATGACAATGACTCACCTGATATATATCTAGCAGCCCCTTGGTGACGACGTGCAGTGGGAAGTACTCTTTCAGCTTGTTCTGGTCAACAGCGTACCTACGCTCCTCTACCACTGTCATGTAATAGCGAAAGTCGTAAGGATTGATGCGGTTATCAAACTCGTAGCCATGTTTCTTGCACTGTGAAATAAAAATGAGGTTTTAGAAGGAGCTTCGACAATCTCTAGAAAAGATTCCAAATTTTAAGTAATGCCAAGATCGGTACAATAAATTATTACATGGTTTACAGCAACCAACAGATCAAAGGCACAGAATTTCGAAAACTTGTCAAGCTAGAGTAGACACACTTGGAGCAGCAAAAACATTGATATTCGTTTGATGATTAACCTATCATTAATTGTAATGTTATCACCACTAGATGGCAGTGTTTTTTTCCAGCCTAGTCGTGCATCGGTAGAACACATGCGTTCATATATACCTCCTCCTCTTTGAACGTGAGCATCTCTTTCATCTCAGCTTCTTTGAGGTCTTGCAACTTGAGTGACAGTTCCGAAAGGAACTTTGTGACAGTGTCAGTGTCTTTTGCCATGCGCATTTCCAGCACGTATGCAGCATGTGTCGGATAGCCAAGAAGGTCAGCAACCTGCATGTAAACACATATTCCTGTGTATTAGCAGCACACAGCACTATTTTATGTACATTAGAGTAAATGCAATACTATAGAAATTAACTGCTGAAATGTAAATAAGGAGTAGCATCACACCTTCTGTCTGAGCTGTATTAGTTCTTCTAAAATAGGAGTGTTTTCTTCATTACATCTGGAAAGAAAAAACCGTGGCTTAGACATGTATAGAATGAAAATGACACTATAGCAAAGAGCATATAATGATAATTATCATGAAAAAAAAGATGACAGCATAACCAGCAACGCAACAAAAATAAGTTTACACTAGAGAGAGGATACCTTATCCTACAATGCATCTTGGAACCCATTACTTATTATTCTTGGGTTAAATTCTTGACAGATTGATTCATCACTACCTGCTGCTGAACGCATGTTCCATCGCTTTCCTAGTCTGAGGAACATGACACTTGCGCATAATGGGAAAGTAATGTGGGTACTTAAGCGTGACTTTGAACTTTCCGGACTCGCCTTTGTCCAGAGCAGTAACAAAATCTTCTGGCAAGCCCCCTATGAAATGAAAATGTCACAATGGTATAATTATGAGTAAGTGTACTGGGTTGCTTCATTATCTAATTAAAATCTCTATGAGAAACTTTCTGATATTTAATATAAAAATAACTAAAAGATATAGATGTGCAATTGAGCATACCCAACTCTTCCTGGGTGAACTCTAGAATGGAGTTTTCCTCAGTTAGGTTTTTACTGAAATCAATACACAGGTCACTCATTCTCTTCTTGACCTCCTTCACCTGATCCTGTGTCTGCTTCGGCAAGTGCAAACCTAGAGTACAAATCAATAATACATTAGCAAGACAGAAACAGTCTCTATATTTTCTTCTTCTCTCGGACAATTTTCTGTTCCCCATAATGCGACCAAGGTATCATAAATGTGTGTGTGTGTTGCGCGCGGTGCGTGCGTCGTGTCGTGCGTGCGTGCGATGCGTAGCGTGGCAGTGCGGTATGCGCTTGGCGTGTGGCAGGGTAGAAATTATACTTTTGAACACAGGGAGTCCAACGGACCTCCCTACCCCTCAAATAGAAGAGGAGTCGCGCCAGCAAAATGAGGAGGTCCGAGCAGTCTGAGTTTCAAAAATTAAAGATATTAACATAAACCCATGTGCTTATTTTTAAGATTCATGGTTGCACCGTCCTTGGTGCCAAATGTTCTTTGACTTTATTGAAAAAATACCAGGAATTCCGCGAGCCGTGCTCTGGAACGAACTAGTTAGAATGGCATGATTTTCAGGATCAAACGGACCCTGCACACTGTCAATCAGGGAGTCCGACAAGTAAAATAGGGAGTATTTGACTCCGCGGACTCCCGTCTAATTTCGCACCCTGCAACTGGTGTTGTGAAGATACATTATTATAATGTAGTGTTTGAGTTGTGTGTAGACCAGATGAATATGTGTGTGTCTATGCAGTCAAGATAGACGCACAGGTTTCCTGGGTCTATAGAGTAGTGTAGAACTGCGTCATATACACGTAGAAGAGCACGCAATTATATTATGTCACCTGTCAACGATTACACAAGCCACTCAATATATTAATGTCACCTGTCATCTAACACAACCCACTCGAATATATTTGCACCTTCATCCTACACAACCACATCAATATATTATGTCACCTGCATCCTAGCATAAGCCCACTCAAATATATAGTCAGCCGTGTCATCTGACATAAGCCAACTCATAATATTATGCACGCCTGTCAACTATTCATAACCACTCAAAATATTATGTCACCATGTCATCGTACACAAGCCACTCAATCTATTATGTCACTCTGTCAACTACACAAGCCAACTCATATAGTTATGTCACCTGCATCTAAAACACTCCAAATATATTATGTCAACCTGTCATCTACAACAAGCCACTCAATATATTATGTCACCTGGTGCATCATACACAAGCCACTCAACTATTATGTCACCTGTCATCCTAACACAAGGCCACTCAATATATTATGTCACACCTGGTCATCTACAAAGCCGACTCAATATATTATGCACCTGTCATCTACATAAGCCACCTCAATCTTATTATTCAGCCCTGTCAACTACACAAGCCACTCAATATATTATGTCACCTGTCATCTCCACACAAGGCCAGCTCAATATATATGTCCACTGTCATCTTACACAAGCCACTCAATATATTTATGTCACCTGTCACTACACAAGCCACTCAATATATTATGTCACGACCTGTCCAACTACATCAAGCCACTATATATTATGTCACCGGTCATCTACACATAAGCCAACTCACATATTAATTGTCACCTGTCAACTACACAGCACTCAATATATTAATGTCACCTGTCAACTACACAAGCCACTGCATATCTAATTATGTCAACCTGTCAACTGACCACAACCACTCAATATATTATAGTCACGTCACCACAACAAGCCACTCAATATATAGTCACCTGTCATCTAACATCAAGCCATCAATATATATGTCACCTGTCATCTACACAAGCCACTCAATATTGTTAGTCACCTGTCCCATCGTACACAAGCCACTCAATATATTATGTCAGCCTGTCAACTACACAGCCACTCAATATATTAATGTCAGCCTGTCATTCTACACAAGCCCACTCAATATATTATGTCAACCTGTGCAACTTACACCAAGCCACTCCAATAATTATGTCACTGTCATCTACACAAGCCACTCAATATATTATGTCACTGCAACTAACACAACGCCAGCTCATATATTATGTCACCTGTCACTACACAAGCCACTAAATATTATGTCACGCTGTGATCCACACAAGCCACTCAATATATTATTTGCACCTGTGCTCCACACAAAGCCACTCATATATTATGTCACCTGTCAAACTACGTACAACCACTCAATATATATGTCACCTGTCACTACACAAGCACTCCAAATAATATTATGTCACCTGTCATCTACACAAGACCACTCATAATTAAAGTCAGGCCTGTCAAAGCTACACAAGCACACTCAATATATTATGTCACCTGTCAACTACACAAGCCACTCACTCTATTATTCACCTGTCAACTACACATCCACTTCAATATATTATGTCACCTGTTCACCTACACAAGCATCATATATTATGTCCACCTGTTGATCCACACAAGCCACTCAATATATTATGTCACCTGTGATCCACACAAGCCACTCAATATATTATGTCACCTGTCAACTACGCAAGCCACTCAATATTTATGTCACCTGTCAGTCTACACAAGCACTCAAATAATTATGCACCTGTCAACTACACAAGCACTCAATAATTATGTCACTGTCACACTACAGCAAGCTACTCCAATATATTACTGTCAACCTGTCAACTACACAAGCCACTCAATATATATGTCACCTGTCAACACACAGAGCCATAATATATCTAGTCACTGTCAACTACAAAGCAGGCCACTCAATATATTATGTCACCGTGTCTCTACACAAGCCACTCAATATATTATGTCACCTGTCAACTACGCAAGCCACTCATATATTATGTCACCTGTCATCTACACAAGCCACTCATATATTATGTCACCTGTCAACTACGCAACGCCACTCATATATTATGTCCTCCTGCATTTACACAAGCCACTCAATATATTATTCACCTGTCAACTACACAAGCCACTCAATATATTATGTCACCTTGTCAACTACACAAGCCTCACTATATTATGTCACCTTGTCATCATACACCAAGCCACTCAATATATTATGTCACCTGTCATCTATCACAAGCCACTCAATAAATTATGTCACCTGTCAATACACAAGGCCACTCATAATATTATGTCACCTGTCACACGGCAAGCCACTCAATATATACTGTCACCTGTCAACTACGCAAGCCACTCATATTATGTCACCTGTCATCTACATAAGCCACTCAATATTATTATGTCACTGTCAACACACAAGAGCCACTCAATATATTATGTCACCTGTCATCTACAAAGCCACTCAATATATTATGTCACCTGTCATCTACACAAGCCACTCAATAATTATGTCACTGTCATCTACACAAGCCACTCAATATATTATGTCACCTGTCATCTACACAGCCACTCAATATATTATGTCACCTGTCATCTACACAACCACTCAATATATATATGTCACTGTCAACTACACAAGCCACTCAATAACGCACGCAACACACACACACACACACACACACAGCACACACACACACACACACACACACGACACGCACGCACACACACACACTTTATTATGTCACTGTCATCTACATAAGCCACTCAATATATTAAGTCACCTGTCATCTACATAAGCTTACATACATCGACGCCGCAGCGTGAACCTAGTTAGCGAAGTGTGTGTGTGTGTGTGTGTGTGTTGTGTGTGGTGTGCTGTGTGTTGTGTGTGTGTGTGTGTGTGTGCGTGTGTGTTGTGCTGTGTGGTGTGTGTGTGTGTGTGTGTGTGTGGTGTGTGTGGTGTGTGTGCGTTGCGGCTGTGCGTGTGTGTGTGGTGTGGTGTGTGTGTGTGTGTGTGTGCGTGCGTGTGTGTGTGTGTGCGTGTGTGTGTGTGCTGTGTGTGTCGTGTGTGTGTGTGTGTGTGTGTGTGTGTGTGTGTGTGTATGTGTGTGTGTGTGAATACGTGCACGTGTGGCACGACATTTTATAGCTCTATCATTCAGTCAGTCAGACGCAACGTAGTATAGCCGTATACATGTAGTACGTCAGTGAAAAAATTAATTTTTTTCTTTCCGGGGCTTTTGCAAACCCCCCCAAATTTCGGCGGCTACTTTTTCATTTTCCAGGGCTTTTTTCACTTTCCAGGGCGACTTTTTCCAGGGCTGTTTCCACCAAATGTACAACAAGCACAGTAGCTAATACACACTCGTGGGGGCGCGCACACACCACACACACGTCACACGCACGCACGCACACACGCACGCACGCACGCACGCCATCGCACGCACACACCCAACACACCCACACACACACAACACAGACACACAACAGACACAACAGTCATATTTCAAGACAGTTATTCATCAAGACCTGACAGACTAACATGATAATCAACAACTCACAAGTCACAACCACAAATGCACCTTGAATAGTGAATACATCACAGGTGTCAGCTAAACACAGAACTATTACGGCTAGCCCAAAACAGGGAATGTCGCCTGTGAGCGAGCTAGGAGGATCGATTGTTTATACGCGAAGTCTCTGGGCGGCGGGGGTCCAAGGCCCGCGTAAGGCCCTGGAAGCTCAGGGGTTTGGAGAAAGCGGCCCGCGAGCACGTGTGAATGGCTGTGCACATCGAGCTGCGTAACGGCCTGCTGGCAGGGGCGGCATTGATTGAAGTATGGGGGGCCACGATTGTTTCAGCGTGGTTACTAATCACTACTAAAATTTAGAGGGTTGGCATTGCGACTATGAGAGAGCGGCAGCAAAACTCTTTCGGGGAATGACAAAAAAGCTACAATCTGGAATGACACACGAGTGTGCCCGGCAGGGGAAAAATATACGTGTGAATTTCATTAGGATTTTCATGGATTACCGTTCTTAATCCTACGGGTCGGTTGGTCCTACGGGTCTACGTAGGCAACGCCCGCAGGCACAGCCCGCACACAACGCACGCACGCATGCAGCAGCGCACGCGCGCAGGCACGCGCGCAGGCACACACGCAAGCACGCCCGCAGCACAGCCGCACACCAGGCACCACGCACCGCGCGAGGCACGCACGGCGCGCAGGCACACACGCAAGCACGCCTGCAGGCACACCGGCACGCACGCACCGCGCAGGCCAGGGCTCGAATTAACGCGACGGCACCGACGGCAATTGCGTCGGTGCCCTATCAATTGCCGTACTGCCCTGAAAATCCAACGCCAACTGACGGCAGTCACCTGCCTTGCCTTTGTGTATTGCGCGTCGGGCTCCTTTAATCTACTGCCCTAGTTTCGTTTTTAGTCGAATCAGCATAACAACGTGGCCGTGCGTGCTGTAGTTGCAATGATGGAGCTAAAACGATAGTCGCAGGAGGGAATAATAACGGCATCGGATAATAATTTGCTCCTGATGGC
>NW_014577668.1:164756-174055 GCF_000485595.1 Priapulus caudatus | reverse complement strand
GTCTGTTGCGGCGCAAGAAAACGTATTCTGAAGTACATCGATCGGGCTTTAGATCAGTTGTCTAATAGAAATGCTTCGATTTCTCGCAATGAAAGATACTATTTACCTATGCTGGTTACTGACTTTATTTAGTAATACCTACAGTATTGGTTATGCAGCCAGTAAAATCCTACCAGTAATATTCCATTTTCTGTTACTATATAGTGTTATGGAAACGCTAAATAATAGATTACCATTTCGTTTCCCTAGTTTTATTAGCGCTCTAAGTAGCGTTTTGTCTCTGGAGTCATCTCCAACTTGCAGCTTTTAGCTTTCGTTTCAAACGCCACGAAGTTATCATAGATGTCTTGTCTCATGCTAGAACATAAAATGAGTAAATGTTAACGTGAATCAATTGACACTAGTTTCCTGCGCTTATCATAGTTCCCTGATGTTATGGGAAATTACGTCATATGTACTGATTTATTATGATTATTAAATCTTTATTGCTTGAATTCAGAGACAAATAGCATGTACGGACAACAGTTTTCGTGAAGAAATCTGTGATAGAAGCAAAGGTGTGAGTAGTTTAAACTGATAAGATTTCTGACGGATACAGTACAATTCAATGTATACACTGAAGAAAAATATTAAAAAAACAACATCTCTTTAAAACAAGACTGCCATTTCAATACTCATGTCAGTCAAGTCGAGGGGGGGGGGGGGGGGGGGGGGGGGCGGGGGGGGGGGGTGCGCTTTATCAGCTTCTGTGCTAGCGCCGCAGATTTTGTTTGTGGACATGATGGAGGAAATGTCCAGCATTATTGCTCTGGCTGGTCATAGTCTCGTCATTGTCAGCAAGACCGGTCGTTTTTAAATGAGATGTGGCCTCGATCAGTGTAGATGTTCAAAAATTGGCTGTGTGATACGTAGGGGTAAGCGATGCAAGGAGAGATTGAATTATCCTCACAATCTGTGATGATTATCGAACGATATGCCTCGATATGGTTTGCCACAATAGTAGCTCTATTACTAGCAAACTCTGACACGGATTAATGCTTCTTTTTCTGTGGCTTAATTTTGGTATGTGCTACCAAGTATTATTCAGAGCGCTGGGCAATTATGGCAGTTAAATAGCAAGGCATTCCAACAAATATAATTTGTTGACTTGGGATTACACACTTCCGGACGTTATTGAAGTTGACATCCTCGTGGCCTTCAAACTGCCAACAGAGTCGTAGAGGACTTCGCTTTGGCGAGGAAGATCATCGCGTCAATCGTTTTTAGCATCTTCTGGGTGAGTACATCCCACGGCGAATCACTCTGGGGTTTGTTTTGCCATATTGGGCGTTGGCGTGCTGATTAACGGAAGCTGCAATTGGAGAAGCGGCAACCTGCACTACTAGTATTAGAGTATGGCAGGTTTGAATGCTCTAAGGCAGTTGGCGATGGAAAGAGCACGCAGAAACGCGTATGGTGACGAGGACTGCGCAACGTTGTAAGGCGTAATGAGACTGGACGGGCGAGATATCGAGGGCTTCAAATTGACCAGACACGAACGCAGTTGCGGTCTTTTCGGTTATGCTGCTGTGCCGTTTGGCCCAGTTATCATATCGGGAGGATGTTCTGGTTGAACGTGCTACACACTGCAATCTGAGCTGTGGATGCAGCAATCCGTGCACATAACGCAGTTGTTCATTTCGCCGGATGCAAAATCACACGGGGCGAGAACAGTTACCAAAGCAGAGGATAACCCTACAAACAATAACAGACGAATTAATCAAAAATAAAGTTTGCTGATTGATCTGAATCAAATGTTTACAAATATCTTACTGAGTTTTTCAAGACTAGTTGAGACTATGTCTTCTCATGAGTTGGATTGCGCCTGATTAACCGGTGGTAACGGACCATCTGCAATTTAGGACTGGGACACTTTATCGAAGGTTGCCTATACATAAACATGAAGTGAAGAGGTATGATTTCGCAATTCTGCCGTACAGCGTGGCTTGCTGACAGAGACAAGCAAAACGCTACGGTGGACGAGTGAAATTTTATTTCAACAATAGGATTAGTGTGCTTTAGTGTAGTGACTGCTGACTCGCTGAACAAGGATTGACATGGTTAGTTTCGTTTTAATTTCAGCATAAACCTACGAAAACTTTGACTGATATTTAGCACTTTGGGTATCTATTGAATCAGGGTCGTAGCTTTGGCGTGGTTTAAGTTAGAGGTGATTTCATATTGGAGAGGAAAGTCGCCCAATTTGTGTTTTGCTAGGTTTTTGTGGGGTGGCTCATGTGACTCATAGTCGAGAGGGTCTCTGACAAGCCTAGCTCTAGTACTATAGCGATTACATTAACTGCGTCTTGGCAGCGGCATGCGCTCCGCGGCCACGCCTGAATGTAGCGGGCTATAGTCGAGGCGAACAATGCCACGACGATTTTGGTGGATTGTGGTGTGGGTTAGGTCAAGCAACGTGCTATGGCAAAACGTGGAATTTCTCGGATCCCCGCCCGTAGGATTCGCTGTTCAGCGGCTCCAAGCTCACAATTGGGAGCTATCAATGCAAAGATCTGGACGCACATAGATCGAAAACTGCGGTAATTCTATGCTTGCTCGCGTTGGATGTACCTTGTACTCGCTTTTACCTTAGATTCGTATTCGATTTGAAAATTTGTGTAACATTTCTCCGGAAGCCAGCGGCCATCCTCGTGCATCCAACTGCATTGTGGGAAACACAGCCTACAACATACGCTACTTTGTTGTTGCACAATGCAATGATGCACGGGGATGGCCGATGCAGTGTCTGGAGGGAATTGTTGAGCACAAAGATTTTAAATCAAATACGACTAAGGCTAAAAGAGTACAGTGTACGTTACCAACACGAGCAGCATATAAGGTATCCTGTTTGACTATGTGTGGTCAGATCTGATGCATGATAGCCCCAATTGTGAGTTTCGTGGGAGCGATGAGGACGATCCGCGGCGGGAGCGGGAGAAAGGCCACCTTTTGCCATGGCAGGTGGCTTGACCTACCCACACAAAAGCACCGAAATCGGAGGCGTGTGCTGGCCGGTCAGAGAATCTGCGGAGGACTATGTGACTCACTGACTGTCATTGTGTACGTAACGACTAACGTCACGTCGTAGCTGTAGGGTTCGTGGAAGTTACTCGGCGATATCTGCTTAATGACTATCTATGATCAGGGGGTGGAGGAGAAACTACGGCACGCGGCGCCAGGGCTCTACGGGGTGGCTGGCGGCCGCGGAAGCCTGCAGAAAATAAAAAAATAAAAATTAAAAATATTTTTTTTTGCGGGCATGTAAAATTTCTTGTTACTGTACTTCCATTAGCAGAGGTGGGTACAGGGGTCGGTGTTACGGTGTAAGCTTGTACATGGGGGCATATTGTTTTGTACATTAAAAGCAAGACGATGTTGATGTACTAATTTGTTTTCCTTTATTTTACAAAAGTGCCTTGGTGCCCTTCTCAAATTTTGAGAGTTGCCTTGGTGCCTTTCTATTTTAGAGAAAATTCAAGGTGATTTCTCACATGCCCTAAAAAAATTGCCTTGCCCTTCTCGTCGCTTAATTCGAGCCCTGGCGCAGGCACACACGCAAGCACGCGCACAGGCACACACATATATATACGCGCGGGCGGCGGCGCGCGCTTGATTGAATGCAATACACACATGCATGCTTAATGATAAACACTTGACAGCCACACCGTACTAGGAATTCTACCGCGCCGTGGAACCGGCTGCCGCTAGCGGCAGAGGCCGAGCGAGATCGGCAAGGCGCGGGACCGACCTGGACAATCGATTTCCAGGGCGACTTTTGCTTTCGGGGTCGCCCCCGATATCGTATTTTCGGGGGCTCTTTTTGGCATTTCGGGGGCGAAATCGCCCGCCGCCCCCGTGTATTTTTTCCCCTGCGTGCAACAGTGGAGCCGCGAAAGCAATGGCGGCTGGCAGCGTAGGATTTTGGTAGCGTTGCACGTAGGATTTGGACGGATGTTTTATTTTGCATCATTTTGCGGATGAGCTTGGACCTTCACTTCACAATTTGTTCTGACAATCCTATGATCTATGTTCTCTTCCTTTCGATTGGAAAAAGATGTGAAACGTTGAATTTCTTGTGATTTTAGCAAGTCATACTCCTTTATTATTATTCACTCCTGATAATATAACATAATGTAATGTAACATAACATGACCTATCAAAGAAACAGCAGGTGATCTGGACAATCCATTGCCATGAGTTATGTCTCAATCTGGTGTACCATAAAACAACCAAAATTTACTTTAATAAATGGTATTGGTAATTCTATTTCTGCATGAGACGTCAGATATATTAAACAAATAACTGTAAGCCAAAGTTAATATTTTCAGAGTGGCTATATGCTCGGCAGCCGGCATATATCTGACGGCTGCCGCGTACGGTCTTCGATTTCCTAAATGCCCGGCAGTTTTTAATTTTCAGCGTTATCTCAAGTAAACAAGGGTTTGGGTTACGGTTAGGAACTGCCAGGCATTTAGGAAATCGAAGACCGTGCCCGGCTGCCTGGCATATAGCCACAGCGTAATATTTTTCCACAATGAGTTCTATAGACCAGAAGATAATTTAAGCCATTTTAATAAGTGTAACCACAGGCACTTGGAACGTCTCAATAAAAAAAAGGTAAATAAACACGAAATGTATTTACTACCAAAGTCTTAATGTTTCTCTACTCTATTTCGCCTATAATCGCCTGTAAATGCCGGTCAAATTCTCATCTGCAACACACAAGTACACCGCACGCTAGCTGCTGCACACTGACACATAAATATATAGCAGGTAGGAAAGCGTGCTGCCAAAATTCGATCGACGCTCGCTTGATTTCATATGAATACAACACAAATATTCAACCATACTCCATCTTTGTTTCTATTTGAAGAACAGTGTTCACTTGTTATAAAAACATTGTCTGTGTTCGTAACCGAGCTGTGTCACGAGAAATCACACAAAGCCTGACGAAATTCTCGCGTTCGCTCCCGTGGCTGCAAGTACAGGGCTATAGGCGGCGCACTGCATTTTGGGAAACTACCACGCTGCTTTCCAACTCCCGTGTGAGCCCCGTCAAAGCCGCCAGTGGAGCGTTGCAAAAACGCTGCAGCGTTGAGGCGCGAAAATGAGGTCACGAAGAGCGCCGGGGGGTGTTTCCTGATTCCGACAGCCATTTACATAAACTGCGCAACGGGAGCGAACGCGAGAATTTCGTCAGGCTTTGTGTGATTTCGCGTGACACAGCTCGGTTACGAACACAGACAGTATGTTTTTATAACAAGTGAACACTGTTCTTCAAATAGAAACAAAGATGTAGTAGAATGGTTGAATATTTGTGTTGTATTCGTATGAAATCAAGCGAACGTCGATCGAATTTTGGCAGCACGCTTTCCTACCTGCAATGTATTTTTTATGTGTCATGGTGCAGCAGCTAGCGTGCGGTGTACTTGTGTGTTGCAGATGAGCATTTGGACGGCAATAATAGGTGAAAAAGAGCAGAGAAACATTGAGACTTTGGTAGTAAATAGATTTCGTATTTATTTAGCATTATATTTTATTGAAACGCTCTAAGTGCCTGTGTGTGTAACACCAGTTCCAGAGTTTTACATCAAAATATGTTATGTGGTGTGTGTATATTTGGTGGCAGGTATGTACATACATGTGTTTCCTTTACTTCAGGATGTTTTTCTAATGGTTAAACGTCGTAAGGCGTCGATCTTTGTTGAGGCTAAGGAAACTACAACGGTGCTAGAGCTCAAGAAAATAATCGAGGGAATTATGAAGACATTGCCAGAAAATCAGAGGTTGTGGAAAGGTAGTACACTATTCAAGAGGTTTCTCATCTTCGTACGTTTGTATTTAAATCATATAGTGTTTAATAACATGGGAATTCTGGTATAAAAGTAGTCTGTACTTGTGTGAACAGTGCCATGAATGTCCTAGCAATATTGCTACAATGCTATCCTAACAGTAACTGGTTTAACCTATCTGTTATCTGTTCAGCCTTGTTCCTGAAAACATAAAACTGGAACTTTATTGAGGTTGGTATGTATGCGCTCAGGAGTCTCTCACCCTCGATGAAAGCACCATTTAACTGCTGTAAACATACACGAACACCTACTGTGAACCTGACAATTGTATGTTTGTTGTCACTAGAATGTATGTTTAAAATGTAATCTTTGTCTGTGGTAGACGATCAACCAATGGATGATAACAAGATACTGGGTGACTATGGTTTTACCAGCAGTACTGCAAAGGCACAGGATCCTGCAACAGTCGGTCTTTCTTTCCGAGGTGGGTGAAAAGCCGTGGAAAGGAAATGTCTTTTTATTCCCAATATTAATTTGTGAAATTACATATACAGTCCGACCTTTTTTATCCGGCCATCCGTTATCCGGAAATCTCTATTAACCGGCCGCGGTTTCGCAGTGTATGTTCTCTGTTTTTTCATTTATTTCCACCTAAAAATCTCGCTCAAAGTTCGCTCAAAACTCGTGCGATGTACCAATGATTCTTGCGCGATGTACACATTGATTATCGTAAGAGCACACAGCTATCACATACACAAAACAAACACACTTACCGTAAGAGCAAACGCCCATGTACATGTACATGTATAAATATACGGCCATATTAATACGAATATATCACGAATACGTACTCACTTGTTGATGCTGTAAAAACTACCAAGGAATAAAAGATATATACATTGTATACTATATGAATGAACAAAAATGTGATGTGAGCGTGCGTGCATGCATGCGTGCGTGTGTGTGTGTGTGTGTGTGTGTGCGTGTGTGTGTGTGTGTTGTCCGCTATGCCTCCAGACAACTTTCGTCCGTTAACAAACAACTTTTACTAGCGGACGTTAGTGAAACGCGCTACCTCGCTATGCACTCGCTAGTCATCTCCAACTTGCAGCTTTTAGCTTTCGTTTCAAACGCCACCAAGTTATCATAGATGTCTTGTCTCATGCTAAAACATATATGTAAATAAATTTTAACGTGAATCAATTTACACATATTTCATGCTTATCACTAGTTCCCTGATGCTATATGGGCAAATTACAGTCATATGTAATTATTATTATTATTATTAAATCTTTATTGCATGAATTCAGATACAAATACATGTACTGACAACAGTTTTTTTCGTGGAGAAAAAATCTGATAAAAGCAATAGTGTTGAGTAGTTAAAATGATAAGATTTCTGACGGATACAGTACAATTACAATGCTATACAACATGAAGAAAAAATATATAAAAAAAACAACATCTCTTTAAAACAATACTGCCATTTCAATACCTCATTTCAACGTCAAAGTCCGAGAGCGCTTTATCAGCTTCTGTGCTAGCCTCCCGCAGACTTTTGTTTGTGGAAACATGCTGAGGAAAGTCCAGCATATTTCTCTGTGTGTCATAGTCTCGCTCATTGTCAGCCAATACCTGTCGTTTTTAAATGAATGTGCCTCGATCATTAGATGTTCAAAAAATTGCTGTGTATACTATGGGTGAGACGATGCAATGATATATTGAATTATCCCTACACAAATCTTGATGATATACCATATGCCTCGATATGTTTGACCACAATAATTAAGCATCATAATATACTAGCAAACTCTAGACCAAGGATCTAATGCTTCTATTTCTGTGGCTTAATTTTGTATGCTACCAATTATTAATTCAGATCGCTGCAATATGGCAATTAAATACAAGGCATTCCAACACATATACATTTTGACTTGATATTACAAACACCTTCAGGACGTTATTGAAGTTGACATCCTCTGCCTTCAAACTGCCAACAGAGTCGTAGAGTGACTTCGCTTTTGCGATGAGATCATCCGTCAATCGTTTTACATCTTCTGGTAGTACATCCCAACGCAGAACACTCCCTGGGGTTTTTGCCATATTGCTTGGCTTGGGCTGATTAAACGGAAGCTGCCAATTGGAAGCAGAACCTGCACTACTAGTACTAGAGTATGGCAGGTTTTGAATTGCCTCTAAGCGTTGGCCGATTGGAAAACGCACGCAGAAACGCGTATGGTGACAGAGAGACTGCGCAACGTTGTAAGAGTAATGAGACTGAGGCCGAGATATCGAGGGCTTCAAATTACAAGCACACGAACGCAGTGCGGTCTTTGCGGTTATGCTGCTGTGCCGTTGCCCAGTTATCAATATCTGGAGGGAATTTCTGTTTGAACTTGCTACACATGCACTGAGTCTGTAGGATGCAGCAATCCGTGGCACAACCGCAAGTTGTATTTTCGCCGGATGCAAAATCACACGGGCACGAGAACAGTTACCAAAGCAAAAGAGACTAACCCTACCAACAATAACAGACGAATTAATCAAAAACATAAAGTTTCGCTGATTGATACATGAATCAAATGTTTACCAAATATCTTACTGAGTTTTCAAAGAACTAGTGAGAACTATAGTCTTCTCATGAGTTGAAATTGCGCTGATAACCGGTGTAAACGGGACACATCTGCAATTTAGACTGACACTTTATCGAAGTTGCTATACATAAACATGAGTGAAGAAGGTATGATATCTCGTCCAAATTCTGCGATACAGCGTGCTTGCTGAACAAGAGACAAGCAAAAACGCTAGGTGGCAGAGTGAAAATTTTATTTCAACCAATAAGGATTAGTTTGCTTTAGTGTAGTGACTCTGAACTCTGAACAAGTATTACAATGGTTAGTTTCGTTTTAATTTCAGCATAAACCTACGAAAACCTTTGAACTGATATTTAGCACTTTGGGTATCTATGAATCAGTCGTAGCTTTTGCGTAGGTTTAGTAGAGTTGATTTCATATTGGGGGAAAGTCGCCCAATTTGTGTTTTCTAGGTTTGTGTGTCTCATTGTGACTCATAGTCCGAGATTCCTCTGACCAATGCCTAGCTCTAGTACTATAGCCGCTTACATTAACTCCCGCTGGCAGCGGCATGCGCTCCAGCGGCAGTTAATGTAAGCGGCTATAGTACTAGAGCTAACCAATGCCCACACCGACGATTTTGGTGGATTTGGTGGGGGTTAGGTCAAAGCAACGTGCCTATGCAAAACGTGGAATTTCTCCGATCCCGCCGAGGATCGCTGTTTCATCGCTCCAAACTCACAATTGGGGCTATCAATCAAGATCTGACGCACATAGATCGAAAACTGGATAACTTCCTATCCTCTTGGGTTTGGGTTACATTGAGTACATTATTGTATCTACCTCTCCCCTAGCTCTAGTACTATAGCCCGCGGATCGCTGCCGCAGCGGCCTG
>NW_014577668.1:130552-164731 GCF_000485595.1 Priapulus caudatus | reverse complement strand
TGCCCACCCCGATCTATATCAATGATGGCTCGGTGGATCATTTCATATTACTATTACTATTAGTGCTGATTACAGGTCGAAACTCGTGGCTTCCTTATATAATAATATACTTGCTCATATTACAACATTAGGGCCTACTCTCAATGTCTGTGATAAACTTGCTGATGGCAATGCTAAACCTTGAAGTGTAAAAAACTGGAAAGTAATAATACTAATATCCCATCTCTTCTCCGTAGTGATGGTATTTCTGTGAGTCTCCTGCATCGATTTAAAGCTTGTTTGTTAAGTGATCAATTCAAGTCAGTTTTCTTGTGCAATCCCTGTTCCGTGATGAGCAAAATTGTTATCCCCATAAGTGGTATGTGCTCGGTGTTCTGGTCATGATCACAGGCACTTGAAGCGTTTCAATAAAATATAATGCTAATTAAATACGAAATCTATTTACTACCAACTTCTTAAGTTTCTATACTCTCTTTCACCTATTATTGCCGACAGTTTCCTGCTAAATTCCGCTCCAAATCCTACGTTGCAATGCTCCAAAATTCTACGCTTCCAGGCCGCCATTGCTTTCGCGGTGCCACTGTTGCACGCTTACGCTAATATATATAGTGTAATATAGTGTAAGCGTGCAACCAGTGAAAAAATTAATTTTTTCTTTCGGGGCTCTTTTTGCAAACCGCCCCCAAAATTTCGGGGCTACTTTTTCATTTTCCAGGGCTCTTTTTCACTTTCCAGGGCGACTTTTTCCAGGGCTGTTCCTCAAATGTACACACAAGCACCAGTAGCTAATACACACTCGTGGGGCGCGCACACACCAACACACGTCACACGCACGCACGCACACACGCACGCACGCACGCATACTGCACGCACGCACACACCACCACACACACACCACACACACAGACACACACAGACACAACAGTCAATATTCAAGACAGTTATTCATCAGACTGACAGACTAACATGATAATCACAACTCACAAGTCACAACCACAAATGCACTTGAATAGTGAATACATCACAGGTTCAGCTAAACACAGAACTATTACGGCTAGCCCAAACAGTGAATGTCCGCCTGTACGAGCTAGGAGGATCGATTGTTTATACGCGAAGTCTCTTGCGGCTGGGTCCAAGGCCCGCGTAAGGGCCCTGGAAGCTCAGGGGGTTTGAGAAACGGCCGCGAGGCACGTGTGAATGGCTGTGCACATCGACGCTGGCGTACGTGCCTGCTGCAGGGCGGCGTGATTGAAGTATGGGGGGGCACGATTGTTCAGCGTGGTACTAATCACTACTAAAATTTAGAGGTTGGCATTGCTGACTATGAGAGAGCGGCAGCAAAACTCTTCGGGGAATTGACAAAAAAAGCTACAATCGGGAATGACACACGAGTGTGCCGGCAGGGGAAAATATACGTGTGAATTTCATTAGGAATTTTCCAGATTACCGTTCTATAATCCTACGGGTCGTTGTCCTACGCGGTCTACGTAGGCACGCCCGCAGGCACACTCGCCACACAGCACGCACGCGCATGCAGGCACACCGGCACACACAGGCACGCACGCACGCGCGCAGGCGCACCGACGCGCGCAGTCACACACGCAAGCACGCCTGCAGGCACACCTGGCACGCACGCACGCGCGCAGGCACACACGCAAGCACGCCGCAAGGCACACACATATATATACGCGCGGCGGACGCGGCGCGCGCTTGATTGAATGCAATACACACATGCATGCTTAATGATAAACACTTGACAGCCACACGTACTAGGAATTCTACGCACCGTGGAACCGGCTGCCGCTAGCGGCAGAGGCGAGCGAGATCGGCAAGGCGGCGGACCGACCTGGACAATCGATTTCCAGGCGACTTTTGCTTTCGGGGTCGCCCCGATATCGTATTTTCGGGGGCTCTTTTTGGCATTCGGGGGCGAAATCGCCCGCTGGCCCCCGTGTATTTTTCCCTGCCGTGCAACAGTGGAGCCGCGAAAGCAATGGCGCTGGCAGCGTAGGATTTTGTAGCGTTGCACGTAGGATTTGGACGATGTTTTATTTTGGCATCATTTTGCGGATGAGCTTGGACCTTCACTTCACAATTTGTTTGACAATCCTATGATCTATGTTCTCTTCCTTTCGATTGAAAAAGATGTGAAACGTTGAATTTCTTGTGATTTGAGCAAGTCATACTCCTTTATTATTATTCCTCCTGATAATATAACATAATGTAATGTAACCATAACATGACCTATCACAAGAAACAGCAGGTGATCTGGACAATCCATTGCCATGAGTTTTGTCTCAATCTGGTGTACCATAAAACAACCAAAATTTACTTTAATAAATGGTATTGGTAATTCTATATTCTGCATGAGAACGTCAGATATATTAAACAAATAACTGAAGCCAAATGATAATATTTCAGAGTGGCTATATGCCCGGCAGCCGCATATATACTGACGGCTGCCGGCACGACGTCTTCGATTTCCTAAATGCCCGGCAGTTTTTAATTTTCAGCGTTATCTCAAGTAAACAAGGTTTGGGTTACGTTAGGAACTGCCGCGGCATTTAGTGAAAATCGAAGACCGTGCCCGGCTGCCTGCATATAGCCACAGCGTAATATTTTTCCACAATGAGTTCTATAGACCAGAAGATAATTTAAGCCTTTTAATAAGTGTAACCACAGCACTTGGAACGCGTCTCAATAAAAAAAAAGGTAAATAAAACGAAATGTATTACTACAAAGTCTTAATGTTTCTCTACTCTATTTCGCCTATAATCGCCTGTAAATGCGCGTCAAATTCTCATCTGCAACACACAAGTACATCGCACGCTAGCTGCTGCACATGACACATAAATATATATAGGGCCAGTAAGGAAAAGCTGCTGCCAAAATTCGCATCGCGACCCGCTTCGCCATTTCATATGATACAACACTAAATTCAACCATACTCGCATCTTTGTTTCTATTTGAAGAACAGTGTTTCACTGCTTATAAAAACATTGTCTGTGTCCTCGTAACCAGCTGTGTCACGACGAACAATCACACAAAGCCTGCAACGAAATTCCGAGCGCGTTCGCTTCCCGTCGGCTGCAATGTACAGGGCTATTAGGCGGCGCACTGCATTTTGGAAATACCACGCCTGCTTTCAACTCTCGCGTGTGAAGCCCCGTTCAAAAGCCGCCAGTGGAGGCGTTGCAAAAAAACCTGCAGCTGTTGAGGCGCGAAAATGAGGTTCACGAAGGAGCGCCGCGGGGGTGTTTCCTGATTCCGACAGCCATTACATACAACTGCGCGCAACCTGGCGAGCGAACGCGAGAATTTATCGTGCAGGCTTTTGTATTTCGCGTGCACACAGCTCGGTACGAACACAGACAGTATGTTTTATAACAAGGAACCACTTGTTCTTCAAATAGAAGCAAAGAATGCTAGTAGAAATGGTTGAATATTTGTGTTGTATTCGCTATGAAATCAAGCGACGCTGCCGATCAAATTTTGCAGCACGCTTTCCTACCTGCAATGTATGTTTTATGTGTTTCATGGTGGCAGCAGCTAGCGTGCGGTGTACTTGTGTGTTGCAGATGAGCATTTTGGACGCAATAATAGGTGAAAAAGAAGCAGAGAAACATAAGAGACTTTGGCTAGTAAATAGATTTCGTATTTATTTAGCATTATAATTTTTATTGAAACGCTCTAAGTTCCGTGTGTGTAACACCAGTTCCAGAGTTTTTACATCAAACATATTGTATGTGTCGTGTGTGTATTTTGGTGGCAAGGTTAATGTACAGTACAGTGTTTTCTTTACTTGCAGGATGTTTCTTAATGTGTAAACGTCGTAAGGCGTCGATCTTTTTGAGGCTAAAGGAAACTACAACGGTGCTAGAGCTCAAGAAAATAATCGAGGGAATTATGAAGACTTTGCCAGAAAATCAGAGTTGTGGAAATAGTACACTATTCAAGAGGTTTCTCATCTTCGTACGTTTGTATTTAAATCATATAGTGTTTAATAACATGGAATTCTGGTATAAAAGTAGTCTGTACTTGTGTGAACAGTGCATGAATGTCCTAGCAATTACTTGCTACAATGCTATCCTAACAGTAACTGTTTAACCTATCTGTTATCGGTTCAGCCTTGTTCCTGAAAACATAAAACTGGAACTTTATTGAGGTTGGTATGTATGCGCTCAGAGTCTCTCACCCTCGATGAAAGCCCACCATTAATCTGCTTAAACATACACGAACACCTACTGTGAACTGACAATTGTATGTTTGTTGTCACTAGAATGTATGTTTAAAATGTAACTTGTCTTTGTAGACGATCAACCAATGGGATGATAACAATGATACATCGGCGTGGACTATGGTTTTTACCAGCAGTACTTGCAAAACACAGCGATCCGTGCCCCAACAGTCGTCTTTCTTCCAGAGGTGAGTGAAAAGCCGTGAAAACCGGAAATGTCTTTTTATTCCCAATATTAATTTGTTGAAATACATATTACAGTCCGACCTTTTTTATCCGCCATCCGTTATCCGGAAATCTCTATTAACCCGGCCCCCGTCTCGCCCAGGGTGGTTATGTTCCTCTGTATTTTATCATTTATTCTCCACCCTAAAAATCCTCGCTCAAGTTGCTCAAAACGCGTGCCGACTCTGTACCAATCATTCTTGCGCGATGACACAGATGTATCGAAGAGCACACAGCTATCACATACACAAAACAAAACACACTTACCGTAAAGCAGCAAACGCCCATTGTACATGCTACAATCATTTATAAATATACGGCCATATTAATACGATATATCACGAATACGTACTCACTTGTTTGATGCTGTAAAAACTACCAAGGAATTAAAAATATATACACTTTAAACTATATGAAATAACAAAAATGTGATTCGTGAGATGCGCTTGCATGCCGTGCGTGCTGCTGTGCCCCTTTCCCCGTGTGTGGCTTGTGTGGTTCATGTGGTGTTGTCCGCTATGCCTCCAGACAACTTTCGTCCGTTAACAAACAACTTTTACTAGCGGACGTTAGTGAAACGCGCTACCTCGCTACGCACTCGCGATCGATCGAGCCCCGTACTTCAATCAAAGGCGCCGCTGCCGCGCACATGTAACAGCCCTAGCCTAGGCATACGACGCCACGAGTGTATCGATCGTTACAGCCCTAGATCTCAGCACAAAAGAAACAAACATAAACCGAAGTGGTAAAATTTCTGTTTTATTTCATTTTATTTCCATTTCATAAACCATAAAACCATAAAACACGACAGTTTGTTACAAATAATCAATCATAGCAACGAGTAAATACATTATCACATGCAGCATAAACCCTACTGAACTGCATAGAAATGCTGTGTTTGAGCATAACTCTCATATCCGACCAAATCCCATATCCAGATGGGTGCCAGTCCCGACGTGGCCGGATAAAGGAGGTCGGACTGCATTTCTGTTTGCTCTCGAATCTATGGAAAAGCTACATGATTGTTTTGTTGTTTTGTGTTTAAAGTTTGCACGTTTCATCGTATATTAGAGTGTTACGAAGCGGTTGTGTATGTATGTGCAAACTGGAATGCGCTTGGTATGTGAGACAGTTACCAAATTTAACAATTTTAGATATCCGTTCATTGGAGGATCAGTCATCAGTACTTGATAGTTTACTACAGTTGCTAGGTGGTGATATTGATCAATTGATATTGTATTTGCAAACTTTAATTTCTAGGAGATGAAGGTGAATTTGAGCCATTGGTCATCACGCCATTGTCCACCCCTCCAGCGCTGCCAGATGTTATGAAGCATCCGGACTCCGTCAGCCAGAGCCAGGAGCAAACGGCCTAAGCAACGGACATTATGTGCTTAAGGCATTATCTTATTTCTTATTCACCATTTTATCAGAATTTTGAAGTCAACGTAGCTCATTCGTAAAACACAGTAAGAACCCGATCACATTTTGTGTTTCTCAAGTCTAATGTTTGATCGTAAAGCTAGGACAAAGTAATGCTGTGACTGTAGGTAATTAATACTGCCACCATTTTGTCTTAGCCTATGCCTGTATGTGCCTGTGTAATGAGCGAAACATATTGTTTTTGAATAACAGCTAAGAATCCAGTTGTAACTACATGCTTCGTAGAGTCATTCAGATGTTGTTTGTCTGCACTAAAATAACAGAGTGGATACGTGGTTGTATCAAACATGCACTGCTGTTCGTCGTCTCCTGTGGCGCATTCCTGCTTTTCTGATAATTTCTGCTAATGATAAACTTGCAGCAGTGTTTTTTTTATCCCCATAGCTGGCATTGAAGCAGTGGTAACTGTATGCATCTTAAAAAGTGTATTCAGGAGCAAGAAACAGTTTTGGACTTGTAAATATGCATATGTATTGTAGGAAAATGAAACCAGTTGATAAGCAATTTGTGGTAGTGGTTTTGAGTGTAGCAAAGCAGATGTGACTGATAGGGTGTTGCTTCTTATTATATAACTTCCGAATAGAGTTCATACTGGAAACTCAGCGGTAATGTATTACTTATCTGGAATTTACAACTCTTTCCTAAACTATCTTTTTGTAATGGTCGTGTGCATTAAGTGTTCGTCACCCAACTAGAGAGTCCCTGGATGTAATTGGCCACATATTTAAGAAATGAGATGGAGGGGTGTCTAAATACGAACAGAACTTTAAAGCTACAAAATTGTCACTTGTTTGAACGTGCAAGCCATAGCATAAACTACAGCTATGTAGTGTTAGCTCTGCCTCTGTTATTCTATTGTTAAATAATTGGGTTTGCAACATGGTGTTATTTATAGAATGTTGTACTGTCGTCATACGTGGTTTGTAGAATTAATTCAGTTGAATGGTCAATGTTAGTGCAGGCTAACCTTTTTTGTCTATCACTTAACCCATGTATAGTGATGATGAATGATGATGGAATATGAATGAACCTCGTAGCATTTGCACTGGCGTATCCTACTGTGTGATACTGATAAAGCAGTAACCTATCTGTCAAACGTTCTCGAGTTTTGTGCTGTGATGTATATTATTATTCAGCAGGCGACTTTTTAACGTTCCCTCGAGCTATTCACTTTCATATAAGTTAACGAGGCGTATTATATAGGTAACATGCCGCTAGTTGCTGAAAATCGAATCTGTATTATCAGATTTGTATAAAATAAAGTGGTTTGAGAAGTTTAAATTAACAATTCAACACCGTTGTTGACGTGTGTAGTTGTGGTGTGTAGTGTCAGGTGCTTCATGTTCCGATTGGGTGATTCAAGCTATGAACGCTACACTATATAGAGAACAATGCATAGCATGGTGCGTAGATATAACATAAGGTGGATATATAGGACGTGACTGGAGTAGCGTGATCATGAGGAACAGTATTACAACCATGCAATGTAATGACAATCAGCATGCTAGCCGTTCTTGAAAAGGTATTTGAACAACAAACGGTGAAATGCAATAACAAATGACAATAGCTGCGAGAAAACCTGTATATAATTGCAAAATAGTAACCCAGAAATAACAGGTATAGCAAGTGTGAGTGGGAGCAGAACAGAGGTTTGTCATCCGTGTGATATAGATCCGAGTTTAGCTTAAGACTTGCCCAGGTCGGAAAAAGGGATATTTTCATTATAATTAATACGGATAACTACTTTTACATTAAGTCTGTACCATAGTATTCTAGTTTTAGAAAAAAAAAATCCACGTCAGCAAAATACCACCTCTCCAAACAAGTGCCGCAGAGCGACAGCGCTCAACTGACGTGTACTGTAGCCGGGTATTCTTCTGATAAACTCACTGGCAACCGAATCCCACCACCGCGTTCGCGCTCGAAGCATATATCCAGTTGAGGGTCAAAAGGTTATCAGACACTTACTGTTCGCACGTCAGCGGAAAGCACGTTCCATGGTCCTTTCAATAAAGTGATAAAAATGGTAGGTCAGCGCTGAAACAAAAAAGTTTCCCACTCGGTCCGTTAGACCATGTCCTCAGAAAATGTCTAATATCTGACCTTTCCTCTGACCTTTGACATTTGACCTCCAATTTTGCGCTGGTGATGGGTTTCCTCCCCATCACACTATACATCGAATATTAAGAGCGTAGGTCAAGCCGTTCAGATTTGTGCCGCAATTCCGTATTTCCTCCTATACCTTAAGTTAAGGAGGAAATATTCCCCCTCCATTGACACCCCTTGACCTTTGACCCTTGACCCCCAAATTCGACATCCGAGTCCTTTTCACGACCCCCCCCCCTCCGACGTCCCGAATATCAAGACCGTACGTCGAGCGGTTAAGATTTGTGCCGTAACTGTTGACACACGGACGGACGCTCATGCGATTCTACAAGCTGCATCTATCGTCAGCTGAGCTAAAAATACGGGAAAGAAAAAGGCCCTAAACGCAAACCTCAACACGGTGTTTAGTATTCACACAAAAAAACAATAATTATGATAATTGTGAAGTTCACAGGTTCGTAGTTTGACTGATATTACATTTACATACATTATTTTACAAGTTTCCCAACCCTATTTGCAGGCACACCGCCTGAAGTATTCAGGTCAATCACTGACGAATATAATGGCAAGTCGCCTATCGCATCAAACCTTGATCTGAAGGCACACGACTTGAACACAGGCGAGTTTACATCTATCTACAACTCACATCAACGCACTACCGCTCGCATAACAATAACAAGAATAAATAGCAAACAAATTAACCTATCACAAAACAAAAACGCATTAAGTGAACTTATAAACAGGTGAGGTGTTCGTTGGCCACTACGCATTATCTAAATGTTAGACGGTTAGCACGTCGCAATTGTAACCAAACACTCAAATGTCACGTGTTATAAGTTATCTACTAGCTGCTGGCCAACATTGGATATCAAGATATTGTAGAATCCAGCACTGAAGACATGAGACGATTACTTGGTAACAAACAGCGAATACTAGTTGTTGAGCACATTTGAAAACATGTTTTTTAATGTTAACTGTCAACATTACTGATAAACAAATTAGCTAATACAAAATCGAGGTGGACAAAATGGTATTTGGGTAAGGTACTAGCATAGTCAATGTTCACATCAAGCTGAAATATGACTCCATCATAGTCTTCACGAGACATCAAGCACTGAACATGCTACTTTATATATGTCATGGTAACAAGTAGCACCGACAGTATAACGACAACTTTGTCTTAGTGAGCGCAAAATGTTCTTAAATATAAAACCACATAATTATAGAAGTACATAATTATCTATTAACATCAACATTTACCTCCTTCAGTTTCAACCTTCATCATACAAACTTTTAGTTAAACCTTCAAATAATTTTGATATAAAGGTCTGTTGTTTACTACTATGACTCATGAGGAATAAAAACATCTGTGCATGCATATTAAAACTATTCAAAGCAGAATATGTGCCAAGCGCTGCAAAAATTGCCATTGAATAATTTGTAAGCCCTATCTAGGAAGAGATAACCACCTTTTGCTTTGTTGTAAATGATGCAAAACCTTCGAATTTTTCTTAGAAGGTCATGACACAAATATGTATTCAATAAGGAGTTTCACAGCTAAAGGGCTCCGTACATGTAAGTGTCATTTTCACAATGACAACTGCCAATCCATCGTCAATGGAAGCATTAATCGAACCGATCGGCTTAGCATGCATACACATAAATATAACATTCTCTACATAATATGTATACAGCAACTTTACACGCGCAGCATTAGAATGTAATACATAAGCTTCAATGCCAGTGACAAAATCTCGTCAAGTATAAACAAGAGCAACGATCGTCGATTTACAATAGGTGGACGTTTCCGGAACTACCACTGTGGTAGGCATGGAAATGAGATAGCTAGATTAACCTTGAATCAAGGTTGACACACAGGGTTTGAAGACAAGTGAGTAGCAAGCTAGGGTATAGCCTATCTATCTTCCCAATTAAGTATGCAAGTTCAGTGTGAACAAACCTGATCATGCTCGTCTCCATCACTACATTCCATTCAGGTTGTACGTGTTTTGTGCACACACACTATGGCGCCCATGACAAACTGACATATAGCTACTGTCTTTGTTTTGATACAAACGGCCGTTTAGAAATTTTTCTTTTGCTAAAATGTCTGCTCATCATCACATTCTGCTGTCCAATGACCAAAAACTGAAAAAGACGAAAAAATACAAAGATTGTAACACTTATATTTCAATGCCCATCATATGACTATTTGCTTACGATGACAAGTAAGCCATTATTTGTTTCTTTACAAAACAATTGGCCTTTTATAGCTGTATTATACCAAACGTATCTTGCACCTTTGACATTTTACGATTGTAGCATGCCCTCACTGAGCGGCAAATAAATGAATGAATAAATCAATTAAACGAATAAGCTTCATAAATAAGGTGTGATTTCGAACAATCACTACTTGCATGCTTGTAAACCGCTAAGTATTGGTAAACGGTTCTATGACAGCGACACCAACACAGTTTCAGTTACCTTCACAGATATCACAGTAAGGTCGATCAGCATCGCGGGCGCCGTGGTAGTGTGTTTGCGGTGGGCTCTCTGACATCTGTGTTGGACAGTCCTCTGTCTCGTGAAGGTCAAACACATCACAGATGTCACAGAACAGCCGCGGCGCCATCAATCTCGTAGGACTGCCACTGTCAAAAAAATAGCCACCACGCAGCGTTTAACGATTTCACGAGTTACCTTTTCCAAACAGACTGCTATAATGATTCCACAGTGCCAATGCTAATTACAATGCTAGCTCTAGATAAGACAATATCTGCTGTGAACACAGTGGTTGCTGCGACTCACGTTAACTGAAGGTTGGCGACATCCTCCTCCGTCGCTTCGAGAATGCGAATCCTAGCAATCAGCTCATCGTTCCTGCGCTGAAGGTCGACAATGACGCCGTTGAGAAAGTCAACCTGGAATAAGGCAAATTGACAAGCTGTTGCTCGCTATTGTCACCAAGGTCGCTATTGTCACCAAGGTGCACTGAATCGCAAGACAACAAACACGATAGCGTAAAGCCCCCATCAAAGCGCCATCGAGGTAAACCGCTGTGGAAATCTTCACGATGATATTTTTCCACTTGCGAAGAGACCTTTATAGTAATCAACTTGGGTACAAGTACGCAGAGGAAGCTTGAGATCAGTATTCATACGCACAGCTGTGATGCCCCCCCCCCCGCCCCACAACACCTAATGATTAACAGTGCAATATAAGGATATGTCTATTAGCTGACGTCCTATTAAAGCATGTGGACGTGTGATTGGATGTACTAGACATGTATCTCTGCATGTGGCAAGGTCAAAATAAAAATGTACGACATATCAGTTTAGATACACTTATCCACTCACATCAGCCACACGCACGCACGCACGCGCGCACACACGTGCACACACACGCACGCACGCACGCACGCACACACACACGCACGCACGCACGCACACACACACAAACAGTGAATCCTGAGTGATCTGCAGGTGCATTTTCCTTTGTATGAAACCTCCCAAAATCACAGGGGAACCCCACCTGGCTGACACTTGACTCATATTCCTCCTTCAGCCTGTTCACTAGAGGGTCGGCACTGTCCTGCAGAAGGGCGGCGTTAGCTGCCTTCTCAGCATCCTGCAACGACTCAACCTCCGTCAGCCTCCCAGTCAGCAGCAACTTCTCCTTCTCTAGCGTCGCTATGGCAACCTTTAGTTTATCCACTGCAGCAATCTCTGCCTGGAGCACTGATAACTATTCAAAATAGAAGTAATTGTTAGGTCATATCGTCAGACACACGACTAAAACGCGAGTGGCCATATATCAACTGGAAACCAGAAAACAAAATATGACACTAGTTTCTCAATAATTTCACCTCAGATGTGATAAGCTTTAAATAAACTTAAATGATATGTAACACACCTTTATAAAGTACGGTCATTTTTTTCAAAACTACAAGCATATACTAAGGACAGACACATTAAAATATGATCAAAAAAATTTCCTGCTGGCTATTTGCTAATAATCCTTCACAAATGCCGCTAATATCCCAACCTTTAGCTCGGTAGGAAACGACTTACATTTTCATGCATTGAACATTTTCAATCCATCTTCATATTGAACATATGCATTGACTCATTTCTTCATGTTATGTTATTTCTGTTTGCTATTTCAATCAGTCCTTACTCTTGAATATAGTTTGTTCATACCAGACTATTGCAAAAATATACCATGCACTGTACATAGACATAGATCCCTGGAGTTGGTGGTCACATGACTGAATGACCTTTAATAAAAGAATTACTCCTACATTACATGTAGTAAAGAGAGTGAAAAACATGAATCATGATGAGTTAGATGTTAGAGAAACTCATGAACACTCACCTCAGCCTGCATAAACTCAAGATCCTGATCCTTTTGTGAAACAGCATCGTTACCTGCATCCACCTTGCTAACAAGCTCCTCTTTCAACTTCTTCGTTAACTGGATAGCATCCCTTTCTCTGCCAAAACAAATCAAAAAACACTTGAGCAATTCGTTTGCACATGCCACCATTCATAGTAAAAGACATTTACAACAATAATGCACAAAGAAAATAGATATATCACACAGATTATGATATAGCTATTTAACATCTCTTTCGTCGAGTTTAAAGTTATCTACTTTACATAACCAAGGGGATCTCCAATAAAGGGAACAGCCACGTTATCATTGACACTAGCATGCATCAGAGTAAAGTAGACTCACCATTAAAAATCCATCGAAACAGAAAGCAAGAAAAGAGAGAGTCGAGCATGATTTAGGTGAGTTGTTATCACCATGAGCTACAGTGTTGTTGACATAATACAGAATAGCGAATCCTATTTTTTTTCGGCTAATGGCACATGTCTAGCACATACTATAAATATTCATACACACACCACCACTGTCGCACACATCAAAGATGATGCATAGCACAGAGGTATAGATATCAACTAGAAACAACAGCCTCAGTGCTATACGAGGTAACATCAAATGATTTGGTTACGAGAAAGCTCCGTGTACAGTAGAGCATAGCAGAATAAGTGGCAAGCGCAGCGCCCGTCACCAGAAACAAGCACAACACTGTCTTTCCTGCCGTGCCTCTCTCGTGTACCTTTGCACCGCCATCTGAAGCTGTTCTTCTAAAGTTTCTTTCGAGTTCTCCAGCTGCAGAGAAACATGGTGTAATTATTACCAATGTAGCACACAACAATCCACTTAGGTTCTTGTCGTGTGCATTACAAATAAAAATAACAAAAATATATAGATATAATCCTAGAAAATATATTCAGTATACACTGGTATATATATATAATACATAATCATACTATCAAGAGTATCTGTATTAGTCACTGCGGCAAGGATATTTTAGGAGTCAATAAATAAATAATAGAGCATCAGCATTTGTACAATAATAGAGCATCTCTCTCTTAGTTTCATATATTTTTAAATAAAAATACCACAGAACAACACTATTCAGCTACCATTCTGCCTATCTTTGTTATTATCCAAGCCCAAAATATAATTTATGTAAGCTCTAACATCACCTGCCATCACATGCACTGGTCCCTTACCTCTGCTATGCACCTCATTTTATCATCTAAGCCCAAAATATAATTTATGTAAGCTCTAACATCACCTGCCATCACATACACTCATGTATTACCTCTGCTTTATCCAGCTCTATAGACTTCAGTCGCGTTAGTTCATCACTGATCGTTCCACGCGTGGAATTCGACTCGTCCAATAGCTTCTTCGTCTGACTCAGCTCAAGTTGTAACGCTGACCTACAGTGAGAGACACATTCACATGAAGAAAATGCTGCTATCACCAGATCACATAAGCAACGAGGAAAACCCGACGTCTATAACTTCCTTCCGCTCCTCCTACCTCTCCTCTTCCACATCGCAAAATCCACAAGGTAGCAACCATTATATTTAATGTCAAGATATCAGTGTTGTAACAGTACAAATACGGTTGCAACAATTGGGTAGGATTTTACGCAGCTGAAAGGGGAATTGAGGTCAAACTATTGCTGTGTAACCATCTGTTATTAGCCTAGAGGTCGTATAATATATACACTTACAGCTTTATAGTTAATGCCTGTTCCTCATTTGCCAGTCCTTTCCTGTGCTCGTCCAGTTCATGTTCAAATGAGTGCACCTTCTCTTGCAGCGTAGCATTCTGACAGAAAATAATTACTTGAAATTTAGGCCTACTTACATGCCATATAAAATATCTCACACTAAAATCTGAGCCAATAGCTGTATGCCTTTCAGCAATGGGTTTAGGTAGAAACTAATCGTGGATCAAAACGTGCTGCAAAAAAATTACAGTTCTATTGTTTATACATGGAGGCACACAGACTGGCATTGACACATACCTGCTCCTTCATCGTCACCATGCTCTCCTCCTGCTCCTCCATGCAAGCCTGCATCTCCGCCATCTTAAACTCCTCCTCCTCACGCATCTTTTTAAGTTCGTCATATGCAAGCAGCTGCACCTTGTTCTGCTCCAACTGTTGCCGTTGTTGAGACCTACAGACAGGGCACGAGGAATCACTTACACACCTTGGAAACCAACACACAGGTGATCAAATTTTTCGGATTTTAAATTTAGCGAACAAAATATTACAAAACACATTTCAATGAAAATTAGAAAGTGCAGTTGCTTTGGTGCACGTACAAATGCTCTGACAGGGCATGCTCTCCCTGCGCTCCTTGCTGCAGGAGTCTCTCAGCTTCCTCCTTCTGCAGTGCGTTTGCTGCAAGCAATTCACTGATCTGAAATAAAAAAATTTTTAAGAGATTTTGTTTAGACTGCCATTACCGGCATGTACAGTCTTCTCCCGTCAGCCAGAGATTATAATCAAAACCACTTTCATCAGTTAAACGTCGCGCTATGATAGCAGTACAGAATCAGTTTAAGGTATAACTGCTATAAATATTTTGATATCTGTGCTTCATGCCAGCATGTCAACCTCCAGCTTCATTTTGCCCAAGGAGTCCTTCTGTTCCTCCAGCTCAGTCTGCATCTCTGCTTTTGTAAATTCCTCTTCTTCACGAACCCTTTTCAGTTCATCTTGCGCTGCTGCTACCTGTAGAGTGATTTTGAACAGAACAAATGAAGCCCCGTTTGCAATGAAAACATCTTACACACCTTCCGCAAATTCCTTGAATATAACAAGCACAAGAATAAGCAATGAAAATATTCAACAATCACTCAACTCTGTCCCTGTAACTCGTCCACAAAAGTGTAACAGAGTAGTGCCATATTTACACGCATTACAAATAAAGCACAGTCTGTCGTCGATATAATGGAGGACGAGTGATGCGCACCTCCTTGCTCTGCGAAAGGGCTGCGTCGCGGTCACGAGTCAGCTCACTGAGTTGCTTCTGCGTTTCGGCCAGCTTTTCCTGCATGGTCTCTGACAGCTGCGTCACCTTCTCCTTACTCTCAGTTATGATGACCTGCGCTTGAGACTTCACCGTCTCCAGCTGCGCAGAGGTGGCTTCATGCTCAGCCTGCAAGAGATAAAAGTTAATAAGCTTGACGAGTGCATGTGCTACACGCCGCGTCTCCAACGAGTTCTCACTGCAAACATAATAGTTACGAGAACTTTACAGAGTATTGTACACAAAGCCCATATATATTTAGTTTATTATAGAGATTTGGCTGGAAAAACAGTAGAATATCTTATGATGATGGTATTTGGTTCCACCAGAACCATCAAAATCTAAATTTCTCACTAAACAAATACGGGAAGTCATTGACGATAAAATAAAGTATAGGAGGCATTGTACCTCCATTATAATACAAAAATCTTATCTCTACATGAAAATGAGGTTCTCTGAGAGGACTACAGTACTATCGCAATACAATTGCATCGCCATATGTGATATCCTACTGGTTAACCAGAGCAGTAGTAGATATAGTGACAGATGCTCGTGGATGGGTACAACAGAAGATGATGCAGATACCTGCATCCTACACCTATCATAGGGTGTGTAGTCTACGCACCTTCAAATTTTCTTTGTCGGCACTGAGAATGTTCAGTTCCTCTTGCAGCTTAGCCAGCTGTTCTCTGAGCTGACCTGCCTCCCCGTGACTGGATTGTAGTTGCTTGTGTACCTCTGACGTCTCAGTATCCTTAGCCAAAGTGGTGGATTGTAACTGTTTTTCCAGACTACCAAACTGTTCTTTAAGTTGAACTGCCTCTTCCTGGCTGGACTGCAGTTGCTTCTGTAGGTCCGATGTTTCAGTGTCTTTAGCCACGGTCGTAGATTGCAACTCTTTCTGTAGACTATCAAGCTGTTCTTTGTGTTGAACTGCCTCTTCCTGACTGTTTTTGAGTTGTTTCTGTAGTTCTGAAGCCTCAGAATCGTTAACCTCAGTCGTAGATTGCAACTCTTTCTGTAGACTACCAAGCTGTTCTTTAAGTTGAACTGCCTCTTCCTGGCTGGACTGCAGTTGCTTCTGTAGGTCCGATGTCTCTGAGTCTTTAGCTACGGTCGTAGATTGCAACTCTTTCTGTAGACTATCAAGCTGTTCTTTGTTTTGAACTGCCTCTTCCTGGCTGTTTTGGAGTTGTTTCTGTAGTTCTGACAACGCAGTGTCTTTAGCTTCAGTCGTAGATTGTAATTCATTCTGTAGACTATCAAGCTGTTCTTTGTGTTGAACTGCCTCTTCCTGACTGGACTGCAGTTGTTCTCTGTAGGGCTGACTGTCTCTGAGTACTTTAGTACAGGTCTCGTAGATTGCAACCGTTTTTCCAGACCATCAAGCTGTTCTTTATGTTGAACCGCCCTCTTCCTGGCTGGAGTGAAGTTGTTTTCTGTAGGTCTGACACTCGGATTCTTTAGCCTCAGTTGTAGATTGCAACTCACTCTGTAGACTATCAAGCTGTTCTTTAAGTTGAACTGCCTCTTCTGGCTCGACTGCAGTTGCTTCTGTACCTCAGCTTTCTCAGAACCCTTATCTGTGATTGTTGATTGCAATTCCTCGACTTTTCTGCAGTAAACGTGAAATAACAGCTCGTGAATGACATTTATGGATTCATTCCCTTCACTTCAAAGATAATACATAAGATAAACCTATACCAATGAAACTGTCAATGACACTGTAGCTCACCACAAAAAATGACACAAATGAGTGAAGTGAAAAGACAGTCAGTTTTAAATTGAGCAACCATCGACGACATTATGAGAACGAGAGTATATTGGGTCCGAGAACTCCATATATACTAATTAGTAATATCTTGATCAATATTAGTGTAATTTTTTATGTGAAAATAAATGTTTGGAGATGTGAAGTCTGAGGCTGTGGGGCGAGGTGATCTGGCCGGTTACACCTATGATCGCACATTTAACGTTTTTATAATATCAGATTAGGCCATGCTAAAAGCGGAGCCTCTCCGATGTGGTAAAACGTGTAAACGATTCGAGGGATACGTTATTCCACGTAGGCTGCCCTAATCATACCACTGTGACAAGTTGGTGTTTCCTGCAAGAACAGCAACTTTGTCAAGGTTAATTGGTTGCATGAAAGTGGCTTTACTTGGTATGGTTTTTTAGGCGGTAGCCACGGGCCATGCTGTTTTCTATATCGCAATAATAATTTATACCCCAATGAATCACAATTTGTGACGGTAGATGCGCTGATACCCGCTTTGATGTTACTTAGCGATGGCGGTTCGAATATATAGGTTATGTGCGTTCCGAATGTTTGTTAAAACCTCTTACGTGTTAAGTATAGACGTTATTATCGGCAGGGTGGAGTGGAAATACCAATTGTGCCACTTAAAGATGATTGCTCAATGAAATCCTTGTAAAACGAACCAGACAAGCAACCAATCAGCAAGCATTTGTGACACCACAGACTGTTATCTGCGTGTCTATATATATGCGTAATATAATTGCCAAAACCTACCCTAATTTGCACATAATTTTTTTGAAACATCAAAACCCTAGGCGCATATATTCATTCACATACCAAAAATGGAAAAATTCGGTTGAACCGGAACTGACTAATGGCAATTCACATTTTTGCCAAATATTACCGTGGCTCGGAAAGTACGATCGGACTGCGTGCCCTCAAAATAGGAGCTTCAAACCTCTGCCATAGCTAGCTAACAACTAACCAAATGTTTCAAACATGTGGGTGAAAACGGTCCTGAGTTGTCGTTGACCGTAGCCAAATGTTGACGGACGGCACGGACGGAATACGGACACGGACGTACGCCGGACGACGCCCATCGCGCAATAGCTTCATCGTTAGGAAGATGTCAAAGGTGAGCAAAAAACTGAAATGTTTTTTCTTTTAAATTTACTACCTCAATGGGTAGAAAGCGGGCTCGTCACAATCATGAAGCAGGGACGTGGGGTGAGACGCAGCGACGCGGGCGGGTCGGATGCGTGATCAGGGGTTGTGGTGGACGCTGTATTAGGGCTGAGGCGCACCGAGGAGTTGTGGTGTGTGTTACTCATTAATGACAAATCATGAACACACTAACGGTCCTTCTGTCGAAGCTGTCGTTCTTCAATTCATGCTGGCCAGTTGATGTGAAGCTATCAACCAGAGCTTCTGACAAGTATCCAATATCATGTGCTACCTTTAATCGATCGACCAGGGAAAGAACATTAAGAATATTAAGTTTCGAGCTTACAACATCAGACGAAATAATACGTATAGGGCTCAGCGGTGTGAGAGATAGCTAAACCTATAGAAATAAGATGCTGGATATAGAAATCAGTTAACCCTACACCTCAAGTCCTAAGCCTAACCCTATCCCTAATTCTAACAATAAAAACAAAATTTAGACAAAAATATTAAAAATTAAATAATAAGAGGGCAACAAGATTAGCCAATCAGAGACGTCCCTGCGGGATCACTATCTCTCCCGCTGCTGCAAAAAGTTCAATACGGGAGGCTGTTAATTGTCAATAAACAAAAACAGACATAGCAATTTAGAGGGGAAAATGGATCCTGACAGTGTGTGACTGATAGATGGCGTGATGTCACGAACTCACAAGATTGATCAGGTATGGGCCAACATCAGTGTTTAGTAATAGTGCAGAATACAAATACATACAATATATGCTTATCATCGGATAACTAGCTGACATTTTTCTCACTGGACCTGTAGCCTTTCTGCTCATAATCTGCGAATAAAAACCTCTAATATAGAACCCAGTGTTATCTATTCGAGACGAATGCGCCAGCCATGAAGGTTATACAGCCAGGTGCATACAGTAGTAGCCAAATTGCTCACTCCTCTATTTTCTTCCCGCATACCCCTGGCAAACCAACTTCTGCCAATCTTATGCTTTTTTCTGTCTGCAAGCTATGAGGTCCAAACTCTGCTGCTTTTGCTATTTCATCCCGTCAAATATCAAATTCCAGCCTCTCGCATGCCTTTGCTTGTTCGGCTTGGAGACTTGAGCTCTAACATTCTGTTACCTTTGTCTTTTGCTGCTTGCACATTGAATTCCAGTTCCTGACACTTTTGTCTTTTCTGCCTGAGATTTAGACTCCAATTTCCATATTATTGCCTTCTCTGCCTCCAAACTTGAATGCCAATTCGGCTACCTTTGCAGTTGTGCTCCAAATTCGAATGCAATCGTTACCACTCTTGCATTTTCTGCCTCTAGGACTTGCAGTCCAACGCAGTGCCTACCTTTGTCTTTGGCTGCCTTGCAGAGTTTAAATCAGTATCCTACCACCTTTGCCTTTTCCATCTCAAGCTCGGAGCCTAACTCAGCTACTTTTGGTCCTTTTTCCGCCTCAAACCAAATCAACTCTTGCTACCTTGCTTTTCTGCCTGTAGATTTGAATCCAGTTCTACACTTTGCCTTCTCTAGCCTCCGTGCCTGTGGTCTAGCCTTGCCTACCTTTGCATTTCCACCTCTAGACTTTACGAGCCACACTCTGTTACCTTTGCCTCTTTCTGCCTGCAGATTTGAATCCAGTTTACCACCTTTGGCTTTCTCATGCCCTCCAAATTTTGAGCATCCTGGACCTCACTAGTTACCTTTGCCTTTTCCACCTCTAAACTTGAGTCCAACTCTGTTACCTTTGTCTTTTCTGCCTGCAGATTTGAATCCAGTTCTACTACCTTTGCTTTCTCTGCCTCCAAACTTGAGTCTAACTCGGCTACCTTTGTCTTTTCTGCTTGCAGATTTGAATCCAGTTCTACTACCTTTGCTTTCTCTGCCTCCAAACTTGAGTCTAACTCGGCTACCTTTGTCTTTTCTGCTTGCAGATTTGAATCCAGTTCTACTACCTTTGCTTTCTCTGCCTCCAAACTTGAGTCTAACTCGGCTACCTTTGTCTTTTCTCCCTTCAAACTCAGATCTAACTGTGTTAACTTTGTCTTTTCTGCCTGCAGATTTGAATTTAACTCTTCTACCTTTGTTCTCTCTGTCTTCAGACTGGAGTCCAATTGTATAAGCCTTTCATCCTGTCCTCCAGCCTAAAATAAAAGTTCAATTTTTAATAAGATCATGCTCTGATATTATACAAAGCACATAATAAAGATTATAACAAACATTTATATATTTTGTCATGTAAATTGCAATTTTATGCTATGTTTAGAAACAGAGAACAACAAAACACGACAGAACAACTGATAACAGCCATAAAGAAAGACGAACAAGGTAACATGGGATTTCTAGAGCCCCTTATGTTTAGTAGCTAAGCCTGGTACTGGTCTTACTACACTACCACTACCGCTACTGCTACCACTACCTGTGTGTGTGGAAGATTGTGTAAAGTAGCACTGCGCTTGTGTCTGCATGACTTACCATAGCAGACAGACTACCCTCCACTTCTTGCACCCTCTCATCTGCTGCCGTTAACTTTCGTTGCAGTTCTTCCACTTGACTAAGGTGTGTTTGACAGTTTTGCTCAGACTCCGTTGCCTTTCCCTGTATAATATACATCAGCGTATTATTTTACACTGAACCACGGCTTGTCGCAAAGCTGGGTGAACAATATAGCTGATATATCTGCAGAGTAATCAGTAAGTATTAGACCATTTCAACCTTTATGGGTGTTGCGTTACCTCCTACACTCTAACCACATGTGCCACAGCTCTTCATTTTGTCAAGATATTGTGAATAATCTATAGCTATGTCAGAGCGAGTTATCCAGCATCAGTGCATGGCATGACCACAGATATGCACACGTGCTCTCACACGCACGAACCCACCTATGCAGGATCACAGATGCACATGTACACGCGCACGCACGCACTCACACAGGCATGCATTCATAAAACACACCTGTAGGTATAATTACACACGCACGCACGCACGCACACACGCAAGCACGCACGCAAGCACGCACGCATTCACAAACACACGCACGCACGCATTCACAAACACACGCACGCACGCACACATTAATGAAACACACAGGTATGATCTCTCACACATACACACACACGCACGCACGCAGGCAGACACACACACGATAACACATGTACGATCACACACACACACACACGCACGCACGCACACAGACACACACACGATAACAGATGTACGATCACAGACACACACACGCGCACGCACGCAGGCAGACACACACACGATGACACATGTACGATCACAGACACACACGCACACATGCACACAGACACACACGCTGACAGATGCACAGGTGCTGCTACCTGTAGGTCGGCCACCAGTGCAGTGAGCACTTGTTTCTCCTCAACCACGGACGCCATCAGCGTACGCTGCGCATCGCTGCCGGCAACCGACTCTTCCGCTTTTTCCTCCAGGGTTTTGATGCGATCTCTCTCCTCCTTCAGCGCACTCTCAAGGTCATGTATCTTTGCCGCCTCTTTCAAGAGGCTTTCTTCGAGTTCGGCTATCCGCTCTATGTTTGCGACACCCTGGAGTGCAACCATGCAAACTAGAAGACCAGCCCTAAACCGAGCTCATCGGTATTGCATCCGACTAAACTTGTATCAAAGAATCTATGTTAGAACAGTGGATATTATGCAGTGGTACTCATGCAGCAACTCTAGCCAGTCTCAAACAGACGAGCTTAAGACACAGTGATACCTCATCATTTTTGCCACCTCTCTACCTCATTCCCTGTCCAGCTCTTACCATTTGTATTAGTATAATGAGCCCATTGTCTCACTTTTTTATTTCCTTCACCCTTACCTCACCCTCACTATCTCACATATAAGTCAAACCATGCCTGGTATCTGACACATATATACCATATATCTCAGAATCACTTAATACCGTCAAATTTAGGACTTACGTCTAGTGACTCTCCTTTGTTCAGGACTAACTCTTCTACTCTAAACTGAAGGTCCTCACACTTCCTAGAGTAAGAAAGAAAGCACCAATTTAAATATACAGTTGAGAATTTTATGTGCACAATTAGCACGCACGCACGCACGAGTATGCTTGCGCAAAAATCGAAATTATCCAACTGATATAATTCTGACAGAGACACTTGCCTCTGTTCGTCCACTAGCTGATTTGCCAGTGACGTATTTGCCTCATCTGTATTTTCAAAGTCCCCTTGCAGAACCCCAATGTTTTCTGCACTCTCTTCGGCAAGACGATCGTAATCTGTCCGCAGTTTGGCCAACTCCTGCTCCAACTAAAAAGAAAAATAGTTTTACAATATAGCTGCCGGTGATTAAAGCGTCCGATTAAGCTTTTTCGTTCTCATCCTGATGCTGTGGATTGATTAATCGGTACTGGTGACGACAAACATGGCCTCACCTCATCTGCCTTGGCAGCCGCGCGTCCGAAGTCACACCTCTCATTGTCCCGCTCTCGCATCAGCTGATCAAGATGCTGCTCCTTCTCTCTGAGAGCGTCGTGCAATGCATTATGGGTAGCTTGCACGTTCGACCGCTGCGCGCCCTTGGGAGACGACTACAAACAAGAAACCCATCAAACGATGATGATCGGACAAGTAACGATTCGACATGAATAATTTTTGTTTCAGCACAATTGAGAATCTCCGCCCAGATATCGATGAGCCTGGAGGGCACATCCACGTACGTACGTGCTGAGAAAAATAAAACCATCAATTAAAATACAGTGCTCAGAGAGCCGAGTCATGAAGCCAATTGGAATCCTATACTTACACATTACAGATGAGATCCACAATGCATAGCGTGCAAAGAGAAAAGACAGAGAACGCTTATCACTATGAGATGCTAAGAGACACCAGCATATGAGATGAGACCAGCAACAAACTTGTGAAATGGCCAGCTACTATATACTTAAAGAGTAGATCTAGCATAATTACCACCATTAATGACAGCTTAATTTGTTTAGATGATCGATTCAGCTCAGTATGCTGCTCATTACAACATGTACGAACCAAAAATTACTTATTAGCATTGGGATAATGTCTAGGATGCTGTCCAATGTTAAAAACAAAAGCAAGTTTTTTAGTTCAGACATTCCAAAAAATATTATATAAAAAAGACGTTTTGAACCCCTCATATATACCTTTATTCATATTTTCACACAAAACCAAGAGCTTGGCTAATTATATTAGACGTTTTAGAGTAAGGACACTTACAGAAATAGAATTTTTAGAAAATATTCCATGTAAACATGAAACACGAAATTTGGATGGAAACCAACTTTTATCTGTTAGTTTTTGGTACTTCCTGATTGTCCTATTTACGACCACACCACACATGTGAATGCTCCCAAGCACACACAAAACACACACACACTGAAAACCGAAAATTCATTAAAACCAGGAACGATCTAGCAGCAGTGTGTTACATCCTTGTCTGGACATATTGACAGTTCCTGATAGCCTACCTGAATCCATATACCTATGATGACACTCAATTCAGAAACACCACTACAGCCAGAGGAATGAGAAATTCCTGTGTAAATTCTCATCGTAGTGCAATCACAATAGATGGTTCACTGGGTTACTACTAGGTCACTACTTAGTTGTCCCTGAAGAGAACAGACTTTTTTCATGCACAAAATGCATACAGAAGCAGCACTCAAATGGATATATTAACACTTTTACACTTTTATTGCACTTTTAAAAAAGATATATGAAATTTATGAGTCAATCCTGTATTAATAAATCATTCGAGTCATTCTATAGCATTGTTTACATAATTATACATGTTAATTAGGAGAATGATGCCGAGTATAGGTTACTGTGAATGGGAACATAGACACAGTACAGAAGTAGTAAAGAGTTAATAGGGGTACAATCTCCAAGATGCAAATAGCCAGATATGCCTATTTCATACACATAAAAAAAATGAAAACTCAATATACGCATGACTTACAAACATGCCCTTGGAGCTGAACAATGTCGCAGATACCATTAGCAACGTTCATTGGTTAAATTTCTTACATGGAATTATACTGACGTGGACTTTAATAATGAGAATGTTGGTACAACTGCTGCATATTTCATGAACTCGTACTATGGCAAAACTGCAATTCAAGCCAATTTCAGTTTCTATTAGTCTCTGATCAATTTTTGTGTAATAAGAATATAAAATAAATTGTGTGCTACTGTGTCTGCAACCAACAATAATACTGATAGGAAATTGTAAAGTTCATGTATGAACATGGAGAAAATGCTAATGGTACGTACAACATTTTTTCTCACAAGGTAAAAAATAAATGACTACAAACTAGAGTAATGAGTAAACACAGGCAGCAAACAGATATAACCTGTGGAGGGCAGCTTACACTATTTCAAATACTGTAGAAAAACGCAAATGATCGCTTTACGAGTCTGTACCGGACTAAAGGCTTTTGCAGCTATGAAACTTGATTTTACGTGTAAACCAATTAGACATCGCATTACTTTCAGGTAACTCATGAAAAGCAAACATATTTACATTTAATCTATTTTAAGAATTACGCATTTAAAATCGAAATTCCCATTTAACCTGCGTCTTAACTTTAACAAAATTCAGTAATTTAAACAAAGCAAAAACTCGCTAAATGTTATCAACAAATAGACACAATACGTGAAATCGGCTAGTCCTTCAGCATCAACAATTTGACGCCACGCTACAAAAACAAGCGAACATTCTCATGCTGCACCCGCCACAGTCGTTCGTCTGCTGCGTGCCCGTGTTGTTAGAATCGGCATCCCCTATGACAAGTACCTGGCTGGTTAGTGAAGTCACACCCAACCTTACCCGTCCTCGGGAGGAGGTGGAGCTCAGGGTGTTGATGGAATCCTGGCTGCCGCTGCGGGAGCGCGTCAGTGCGCCCGGCGTGTGGCTGGACAGCGACTGCCTTGTGAGCGGCTTCACCTGCGGGGGCGGCCGAGCGAGACGCACCACCTTGATGACGGGCGCAAACAGCCCGCACTTCGGCTTGCAGTCAAAATACCTGCCGAGAGAGCGGGAGAGAAAGAGAGGCGGGTGAGACGATGATATGCGGTTTTCAAGAACATTTCACGAGGCGTCACTTACATACTGCCTTGATAAGATCCTTACATACTGTCTTGCTGACCAAGAAGTCAGTACCTCTTGCCTATGACATATTGATTATTGCACCATATCGATTGACCTCGACATATTGATTGATTTTAACCTATTGATTGATCGCTTATTCAAAGATCGCACAAAATTAATTGACAGCAACCTATCAGTTTGCCGTGACATATTGATTAGTCACACCATATTAACTGACCATGACCTATTGATTGGTTAGCCACTACCTATTGATTGACCACAACCTATTGATTAGTCACACCATATTAACTGACCATGACCTATTGATTGGCTGCCACTTATTGGTTAGCCGCTACCTATTGATTGACCACGACCTATTGATTAGTCACGTCATATTAACTGACCACGACCTATTATATGACAGCGGCAACGTTCAGTGACAGACCGTAACCGGCCGTGACCAGCCGTAATCATGCGTGACCGTGCGTGACCGGCCGCGCAGGCGTGCGGACGCCGGACACGTACCTCTTGCCCGCGACCGATCCGTCGTTCTTGCCCTGCGCATCGTCCAGCTCGATGCCGGCCCAGTCGCCCTTCGCAAAGTCCGTCGCTCCCAGGTAGCGCAGCGTGCCCGTCTTCGTGCCGCTGACGAGCACGCGGTCGCCGACGCGCAGTGACTTGCGCTCCCGACCGCTCTCCGACCCGAGACTGCTCACGGACGCCGTCAGCGACGACTTGCGAAGCCCGCCCGGCGGCGGCGCCGCCCCCTGCCGCGGCGTCGTCGGCGTCGTCGTCGCCGCTGCCTTGGCGACTCGCGCGAGGTTCGCCGCCGTCAGCCCATTCTGCGGGCGCGCCGGCATCGCGGCGGGGGGTCGCGTCGGGGTGGCGGCCGCGGCCGCGGCGGCGACGCCGTCCTCAGAAGGTGCGCGTGTCAGCTTGGCGGCGCGCGAGAACACGCCGCGCTTTGCCTCGCACTGGAAGTAGCGCACGCCGGCGACCGAGCCGTCGTTCTTGCCGATCGTCTCGTCGAGCACGACGCCGGCCCACTCGCCCGGCGCAAACTGCGTCTCGCCGAGGAACGCGATGAGGCCCGGCTTGGTGCCGCCAACCCAGACGCGGTCGCCGACGATGTAGCCGTCGCCCGTCTGTGACAAGGCGCCAGAGTCAGACGCTGTAGAGAAAAAGAGAGAGAGAGAGAGGAGTCAGCGGGCGCTGGAGAGAGAGAGAGAGAGAGAGAGAGAGAGAGAGAGCTGTAGAGATAGAGAAAGAAAGAGAGAGGAGAAAGAGCGAGACAGCAAGAGAGAGGGGGAAAGTGAGAGGAGAGAGGGAGAGTGAAAGGAGAGAAAGAGAGAGTGAGGGAGAGAAGAGGCGCGTCAGTGGGGCACCGATACTCATCGTCACGGTTACCGTACGAGTAATTGCCAATGTTCGTAACGGTTGACAGTGATATTAGTTATAACATTAACGACTAGCAGCAGACTAGGGAGATAATTGAGAGTAGTTAACTTTCGCTTAAGTTAATTATTATGATGATTATAATGCACAGATTATAATTGAGTTAACGTTCGCTAACACCATGTTTCATAGCAAAGATCTGGAGGCTGGTCTGCTAGGAAAAACATCCATTACGCGAGGTTGTTATAATAATTCAGGCAATTCATGGCAGCAGACGTTATCGGTGGTTACTTTTCACTATAGTTACTGATTTTTTCTTGAATGATACGACATAGCATTATCTGAATATTTTCCCTCATCCGCCAAACGAGTGAATTACATGAGATATGCGAGTAGTTAGTCAACATTCAACCTCATTCTCGCTTCATCCATATTTCTCGAAAAGTGATCGCTTTCATCCGAGCACATAAACCGATTTTCTTACATGACTGTTTTCGTAAACGTGCGTACTGCTAAATGCAGTGCAGGAAGCATGGGTGCGTACCATGGTGGAGTTTTGCCGCCACCCTGTGAGCATACTGTTCGGCTGCAGGCGTCGGTAGACCCGCCTTACGTGCACTCTGTGTGACGGCGTCTGCACGGCGCATGCACATGCAAAACAACAGCAATGGTCTCTAAAACTCTGTGTGGAAGTGCTCTCTCGATTACCATGCAAGCAGGTACAAACTAAACGTAGCGAATAGAAACCGAGGATCCATCACATAGAAGTCACAGGTTAAAATTATGCAATTGCACTAGAGGCTCCCACGCATGCTTGCACGCGCGCACACGTCAAATTTCGGTGAGGAATAATTTATGACATTACTCATTCAGACTATTGCTTCATAGTGGATTTTACATCATTCAGTCACAGGTTAATTACGCACTTCACTAGCATCCTACACATACCCACATGCACAATCGCACATCTGCTTTTAGCCGATTAATGATTCATCACATTATCAATCATATTTAAATAAAAAAACAGCCTCTGATACTAAAACGAACCAGACAAGTGTGACACCACAGACTGTTATCTGCGTGTCTATATAATATGCTATATAATTGCCAAAACCTACCTAATTTGCATAATTTTTTTTAAATATCAAAACCCCTGGCCCTTATTCATTCACATACCAAAAATGAGCAAAATCCGTTGAACCTGAACTGACTAATGGCAATTCCCATTTTTGCCAAAATATTACCGTGGCTCGAAAGTACGTCGACTGGCGTGCTCCAAAATAGAACGTTCAAACCTCTGCCATAGCAGTAACAACTAAACCCAATTTCAAACATGTGGGTGAAACGGTTCCTGAGTTATCGTTGACCGTAGCCAAATGTTGACGGACGGACGGACGGACGGACGGACGTACGACGTACGACGACCCATGGCAATAGCTCATCTTGACGATGTCAAGGTGAGCTAAAAACTAAATGTTTTTCTTTTAAATTCTACTCAATTAGAAAGGGGTCGTCACAATCATGAAGAGGGACGCTGGGGTAGAGACGACCAGCGAGCTGGGGTGATCAGGGGTTGTGGTGACGCTGTATTAGGGCTCAGGCCGCCCGAGTGAGTGTGTGTGTGTGTGTCTACTCAATTAATGACAATCAAAAACACACTAACCGGTCCTTCTGTCGAAGCTGTTCATTCATGCTGGCCAGTTGATGTGAGCTATCACCAGAGTTCTGAACCAGTTCAACTATCTGCTGCTCCTTTAATCGTCGACGGGAAAAAGAACATTAATAATACATTAGTTACTACGTAAACATCAGACAAATACATAGTAGTAGGTCTCAGGGGAGAGATAGTAAATATAGAAATAAGTTGTGGATATAAAAATCAGTTAACCCTAACCCTAACCCTAATCCTAATCCTATCCCTAATTCTAAAATAAAACAAAATTAGCCAAAAATAATAAAAAATAAAATATATAAGAGTCAAAATTAGCCTATCAGAGCCGTCCCCTAGCGGATCACTATCTCTCCCCTGTGCAAAATTCAATACATAGGTGTTTATTGTCAATAAACAAAAGAACGTAGAATTCTAGAGGGAAAATGGACCGATCAGATGGCGAGATGTCACGAACTCACAGATTTGAGCAGGTATGCCAATATACAGTGTTTAGTAATAGTGAGAATAATACATACCAATCTCTGCTTATCATCGGTAAACTGCTGACATTTTTCTTCACTGGCCTGTAGCTTTCTGTCATAATCTGCAGAATAAAAACTCTAATTAGACACCAGTGTATCTATCGAGACATGCGCAGCATGAAGGTTATACAGCCAGCATACTGTATAGCCAAATTTCTCATCCTCTATTTTCTTCCCGCATACCTGAAACCAATTCTGCCATCTTTGCTTTTTCTGTCTGCAAGCTTGAGTCCAACTCTGCTGCTTTTGCTATTTCTCCCTTCAAATTCAAATCCAGCTCTGCTGCCTTTGCTTGTTCGGCTTGGAGACTTGAGTCTAACTCTGTTACCTTTGTCTTTTCTGCTTGCACACTTGAATCAAGTTCTACTACCTTTGTCTTTTCTGCCTGCAGATTTGACTCCATTTCCACTATCTTTGCCTTCTCTGCCTCCAAACTTGAATCCAATTCGGCTACCTTTGCATTTTTTGCCTCCAAATTCGAATTCAATTCTACCACTCTTGCATTTTCTGCCTCTAGACTTGAGTCCAACGCTGCTACCTTTGTCTTTTCTGCTTGCAGATTTAAATCCAGTTCTACCACCTTTGCCTTTTCCATCTCAAAGCTCGAGCCTAACTCAGCTACTTTGGTCTTTTCCGCCTCCAAACTCAAATCCAACTCTGCTACCTTAGCCTTTTCTGCCTGTAGATTTGAATCCAGTTCTACAAACTTTGCCTTCTCTGCCTCCGTGCCTGTGTCTAGCTCTGCTACCTTTGCCTTTTCCACCTAACCTTTAGACTTGAGCGCCAACTCCTTGTTAGCCCTTGACTTTCTGCCCTCAGATTGAATCCAGTTCTACCACCTCTTGCTTCCTGCCTCCAACCGAGTCAACTCTGTACCCTTTGTTTTCCACCCCTCTAAAACTTTGAGTCCAACTCTGTACCTTTGTCCTTTCTGGCTGCAGATTTGTATCGCCCGTTCACTACCTTGCGTTTTTTCTGCCTCCAACTTGAGTCAAATCGGCTACCTTGTGCCTTTTCTTCTGCCTCAAACTTGAGTCGCAACTCTGTTACCCTTGTCTTTTCTGGCTGCTAGATTTTGTATCAGTTCCTACTACCTTGTTGCCTCTCTGCCTCCAAATTTGAGTCTAACATCGGCTACCTTTACCTTTCCGCTGCATGCTACACCTTGATCCACATCGTCTACCTTGTCTTTTCTGTCTTGCAGATTGAATCCATCTACTACCTTTCTTTTCTCTCGCCTCCAAACTAGATCTAACTCCTGCTACCTTTGTCTTCTCTCCTGCCTCAAACTCAGATCTAACGTTAACTTTGTCTTTCTGCCTGCAGATTTGAATAACTCTCTACCTTTGTTCTCTTCCTGTCTCAGCCAAGAGTCCAATTGATAAGCTTCACTTGTCCTCCAGCCTAAAATAAAAGTTCATTTTTAATAAGATCATGCTCGATATTAACAAACACATACATAAAGATTATATACAAACATTTATATTTTGTTATTAAATTCAATTTTATGCTATTTTAGATAACAAGAACAAACAAAACAACAACAGAACAACTGATAACATCCATAAAGAAAGAAGAACAAGGTAACAGGATTTCTAGAGCCCCTATGTTTAGTAGCTAAGCCCGCCCGCCCTGGTACTGGTCTTACTAACCACACCACTACCTACTGCACCGACACTCTGACTACCTGTGGTGTGGAAGATGTGTAAAGTAGTCACTGCCGCTTAGTGTCTCATACTTACCATAGCAACAGACTAAACCCTCCACTTCTTGCGACCCTCTCATCTGCTGCCTGTTAACTTTCAGTTGGCAGTTCCTTCCACTTGACTACGTGTTTTGACAGTTTTGCTTCAGACTTCCGTGCCTTTCCCTGTAAATCTACATCACGTTTATTACACTGACACACAGCTTCGTCGGCTAAAGCTGGTGAACAAATACTGAATATATCTGCAGAGTAATCAGTAAAGTATTAGAACCAAAACCATTACGGGTGCCTTACTCCTAGTCACCTAACCACATGCTCCACAGATCTTTCAGTTTTGCAGAATCTTGTAATAATCTATAGCTAGTGTTAGCGCGGTTACCAGGCATACATGCATGGCCTGACCACAGATATCAACACCGGTGCTCTCACACGCACGAACCCCTTATGCAGGATCACAGATGCACATGTACCGCCGCACCAGCACAGCCTCACACAGCATCATTCATGAAACACACCTTAGCTAAATTACACACGCACGCACGCACGCCACTCCGCAAGCACGCAGCAAGCACGCACGCCACGCACGCAGCGCACGCACGCATTCACAACACACGCAACGCAACGCACCCATTATAAACCACACAGTACTGACTCCCAACACATACACACACACTGCACGCCGCAGGCAAACACACACACGATAACACATGTACGACACCCGACAATCACACACACACGACAGAGTGCCACGCACACAGACACCCCACGATAACACATGTAACATCACCAGACACACACACACAAGAGCGAACTTCGCACGCAACCACAACAGACACACACACGCTAAACAGATTAGCGACAAGACACACCACAGCGCACAGCACGCAGCAGACACACCACACGAATACACACTACCTATCACAGACCGACACCACCCACATGCCCACAAGACACACACGCTGACAGATGCACGAGTGCTGCTACCTGTAGGTCGGACCAGTGCCAGTGAAGCAGCATTTTCTGCCCTCAAGCCACGACGCCATCAGCGTAACGCTGGCGCGTCCCAGCGGCAACCGACGTTTCCGCTTTTTCTAACCAGGGTCTTGATGCGATCTCTCCCTCCTTCAGCGCACACTCTCCAGGTCATTATCTTTTGCCGCCTCTCCAAGAGGCTTTCTTCGAGTTCGGGGCTATCCGTCTATGTTTGCGACATCCCTGACGTGCAAACCATGCAAACTAGAAGACCAGCCCTAAACCGAGCTCATCGTATTGGCATCCGACTAAACTTGTATCAAAGAATCTATGTTAGAACAGTGGATTTATCGGTGGTACTCATGGCAGCACACTCTAAGCCAGTCTCAAACAACGACTTAGACAGCTGGATACCCTCATCATTTTTGCCAGCCTCTCTACCTCATTCCCTGTCCAGGCTCTTACCATTGTATAGTATAATGAGCCCATTGTCTCACTTTTTTATTCCTTCACGCCTACCTCACCCCTACTATCTCACATATAGTCAACCATGCTGAGTATCTGACACAATATATATCATATCTCAGAATCACTTATACCGCAAATTAGAACTACGTCTAGTGACTTCAGGCCTTGTTCAGCGACTAACTCTTCTACTCTAAAACTTGAAGGTCCCACACTTCTAGAGTAAGAAAAGAAAGCAACCAATTTAACATTAGTCAGTTGAGAATTTATGTGGCACAATTAGCAACGCAATCTACAGACTGCAGCAACGAAGACTGCTTGCGGCAAAAAATCGAAAATTATCCAACTGAATAATTCTGAGAGACACTTTGCCTCTGTTCGTCCACTAGCTGATTGCCAGTGACGTATTTGCCTCATCGTATTTTCAAGTCCCCTGCAGAACCCCAAATGTTTTTCTGCACTCGTCTCAGGCAAACTGATCGTAATCTGTCCGCAGGTTATGGCAACCTGCCCAACTAAAAAGAAAATAGTTTTAAAAATGCTGGCCGGTGATTAAAGCGTCCGATAAGCTTTTTCGTTCTCATCACTGTCGCTGTGATATTAATCGTATGCTGGTGACGACAAACAAGGCCTCACCTCATCTGCCTTGCAGCGCGCAGCGTCCGAAGTCACACGCCCCATTGCACTCGCTCTCAGCATCAGCTGATCCAGAATGCTGCCCTTCTCTCTGTACAGCGTCGTGCAATGCATTATGGTAGCTTGCACGTCGCACCGCGCTGCGCGCCCTTCGGAGACCGACTACAACAAGAAACCCCATCAAACGATGATGATCGCGGACCAAGTAACGATTCGACATGAATACATTTTGTTTCAGCACAATTGAGAAATCTCTAACGACCAGATTATCGATGAGCCTGGAGGCAGCATGCCACGTACGTACGTGCTGAGAAAAATAAAACCATCAATTAACAATCACATGCTCAGAAGCCCGAGTCATGAAGCCAATTGGAACTCCAGTATTACACATTACAGATGAGATCCAAATGCATAGCGTGTCACAGAGAAAGACAGAGAAACGCTTATCAACTATGAATGCTCAAATGAGCACACCAGCAATCATGAGATACACCAGCACGAAACTTGTGAAATGGCCCCATGCTACTATATACTTAAAGAGTAGATAGAAAAATCTACCAACCATTAATACAAGCTTAATTGTTTAGGGATTGATTCAGCTCATGTATGCTGCTCATTACAACATGTAGCGAACCAAACATTCTTATTAGCATTGCGAATAATGACGTCCTGGATGCTGTCCAATTTAAAACAACAAGCACAGTTTTTTAGTTCAGACGATTGCCAAAGCATAAAATAAATATTATATAAAAAAGACGTTTGAACCCCTCATATAATACCTTTATCAATTTTCCACAAAACCCAAGAACTTGGTCTAAATATATTCAGACCGTTTGTAGAGTAAGCGACCTTACAGAAATAGAATTTTATAGAAAATAATCCATGTAAACATGAAACACGAAAATTGGATGGAAACCCAACTTTTATTGTTAGTTTTTGGCACCTTCCCCGATGCCTATCACGACGCACACCACACATGTGAATGCTCCAGCACACGACATAACAGCACTACAGACACACATGAAAACCGAAAATTCATGTAAAACAGTGAACGACTACCACAGTGTGTTACATCCCTTGGTCTGGACACGTATTGACCAGTTACCTGATAGCCTAACCTGAAATCCATATACCTAATGTGACAGCTCAAGTTCAGAACACCCCAACAGCCAGAGGATGACAAATTCCTGTGTAAATTCTCAATCGTAGTGCAATCAACAATAGATGGTTCACTGGTTAACTACTAGTCACTACTAGTTTGTCCCTGAAGAGACAACTTTTGCCTCAGCACAAATGCATAGCAGAGCACACTCCAAATGGCTATATTAACACTTTTAACACTTTAATTGCACTTTA
>NW_014577668.1:124321-129174 GCF_000485595.1 Priapulus caudatus | reverse complement strand
GGTTAGGGTTAGGGTTAATTTGATATGGTTAGGGTTAGGGTTAGGGTGTTAGGGTTAGGGAGTAGGCGACATACTCGCCGACACCCCGGGTGCTACATATACGACAACGACCCCTTCAGCGAGACAGTAACATGCAAAATTCATCACGAAAGCGTGCAACAATATTTAAAAAAAAACACCAGCACTCAAGAGAATCTAATCTAGCAACCACATCTGACTTACTCAGCACATTAGCATTGGCACTCTTTGCAGGAAGTTTCGAAGGGGGCCGGAGCCCCGAGGGTTTCTGGCTCATTTTAACGAATTATCCTGGCGTCTGTTATCCGACCTATGCTCTTGATTGCACGCACTCGATTCCAAATCTCCGAAAAAGTCCGCTCACATCATACGTACATGATGATCAAATCTTCAAGACCTGCCGTGGAATCACAGAATATACGTGAGCAATGCATGAAACTTGCATAAATTATCATAAAAAATCGGAAAGAGGAATGTTTTAAAAGGACACGAGTTGAAAGTAGCAGAGACATGCAGGCAACCTTGAACTGGTGGTATAGCTCCCTGAGCATTTATTACAACAGAACACCCAGTGCAAAAGTTACAGCAACATACATGTGTAGACATTTTTATTTGTCCAATCCTTCAACGTGCATGCCTACAGTTACTGTAGGTGCCTTCATATCCCTACAATTCTCTATCACTATCGTAAGAAAGACATTTTTAGGCTGACTTGTATTGTGATCAGTATTTATTTTCTCTATATTCCCTCTAATTTTGATTGATTCTAATTCTGATTGATTCTAATTCTGATTGATTCTAATTTTGATTGATTCTAATTTTGATTGATTCTAATTTTGATTGATTCTAATTCTGATTGATTCTAATTCTGATTGATTCTAATTCTGGTCACTACATAACAAACACAGAGACATGGACGCACGCGCGCATGCACACACACGCACGCACGCACGCACGCACGCACGCACGCACGCACGCACGCACGCACGCACGCACGCACGCACGCACGCACACACACTGGAATGTCAATTTTTAAAATTACTATTATTACGGTCTTGTAATTCCTTCACATCAGAACTAGTGCATCTAAACAATATACAGCACGCCTCAGCCACAACACATACAAGCAGGCTGCCAACAAAATGACTGGCACTGGCAGGCAGAAAAAACTGCCAGTGACTCACCAAATATACTGCATGGATTCTAAAGCTGCACACAGAAATATAATTTTTACCAAATAATCACTCCAATCTTAATTGCATGCAATCGCACTTCGATTTTAATCTCCCACATTAATTCAAAATCGGGTAGTAAACCCTATACCTCGATGTATCTGACTCGAATCGGCTACAGCCTTTACCAAGTGAACACATCTGACAGTTTGTAAGGTAAACTAATGCTGGCAGCATGCCCCACTCTGCTATACAGCAACACGGGGGCGTGCCGCCGTCTTACTGAGCATAGCGCGCTCCTCCACACAGATGAAAATCTTTAGGAAATTACATCTAACCGGAAGTATGTACGTTACCACTGACTCCGTGCCTTGTATAATTCAGGGCGCATTTACTGCGGGCTACATCAGGCACAACACGCACGCACGTGGCCTGAATCACACAGACACCGGCACCCGATGACAAATAGAAGAATTGAACGGAAAAGCAAACAGTTTCCCAACGCGTGTTGTTGACCACTCGGTAACGATAAGCTGTGATACATGCAATAATGTGATGTGTCTCAATCCACCTACACAATCCTTGACAAGGGCACCATATTAGCATTCAGTGAGCTTAATCTTTCACATAAATCTTCCATACACGCACGCACACGCCCACACACACCCGCGGGAATAACATCTTTCACTAAACATCTTAGCAGGATAGTGTGTGTGGTAGTCATCTTGGTATAGTTAAACGTATTCAACTAGACTCATTCTGTGCCTATCTATTAGACTTTGGTCCTTGTCTACATATGATTCCTATACATGATACTGAGACGTTTTTGCTGTGAGCGTTTTTGCCTTCATAAATTCATAAACGAATTGCAGTTTTAATTCAATTACAATTTTAACACATGCAGACTAACTATGGTCTGACAATAGCAAGTGGAATGAATATATATTTTATATTCCACTTTACACATGATCCCGTGCATCAAATCATCTAGTTTGCCTCACGAGTTGCTTTAGAGTTCTATAACCAGTCGCACAGAAGGAGAAGTGGGTAAAACAGCCACAGGCAGTCCTCTATAAATAACTCTCAGCACGCCTCTGACATAAATCATCAGTGATCATATATAGCAGGTTATATACATATATAATTTTTATTACATATGTGTGTGTGTGCGTGATGATCATTAAAAATCTTCAGAATATAGCTATCACTCTCAAGTAAATTTAATTACAGTGGTTAACAATGTTGTTCGCTTATGGGCCTCGTGAAACGTAAGTCCCCGAGACTGTATGTAAACCGATGGTAATGTATGTCAGTCAACCCATAATACCGACTGCTATCAAACTACCAACTCAACGGACACGATTTTTGAATGTCGCAGAATTTTAAGGTTACATCGAAAATCAGTACTCTGTATAGAATAATGACATTCCTATCAGCTCAGGAGTAGCAGGCTATACTACAGGCCAAGCCTTCGCTGCAGACTGCTCCTACATTTCCCTCCACAGTTAACTGCAAGGACACGATGAGCAGCTGTAGCCAGTCTACAGCTTGTAATGGAAACCGATGACCAAGCTGGGAAAATATATAGGTCTCCAGCCAAGCTGCCGTTAGAAGTTAGAAAATTCGGAACAAAGACGATCTGCTCCAGATCTGAGCCGTGTAGATTGACGTGTCTGTGCACATTTTTCTAAAATGCTGGCGGCTGATTACTAGCAGTGCAGTGCGGAGGTCGGTTTCAAATTCATGCCATTTGTGTGTGCCTCTCACTTCCTAGAGTCTTGGTGGGGTACCCTAAATCTCAGTTAACAGTAAACATTTGGATATTTACTAAGCACTCAGTAAATAGTTCCATTGCTAAACTCATAGCATTGGCAATAAGTATTGCCTACATGCAATGTCAAATAAATTTAAAGCCATGCAGATCACACAAAAGTGATACCAGGATTGAATCTTGTGCAATGATTTTTTCCCCACCTGTGGACACATTTTTTCTGTTGCAGCTACTGTATATCTCCCACTACCCACATCCACACATACAATTCTCAAGTATAAGTAATGCCTGTAATTTATTTACAATATTATTGTACATTATTCATGAAACATGCAGTACTTATGCATTATAAACAACATACTGTGACCTGCTTTTCGTAAACAACTTAATAAAATGACAGACTATTAGCAAAGCCTTCATAGTAATTGCCAGTTTATGTAATTAGTATAACTAGTCAAGTATGCAGGTTGTTCCTTCCCTACACTAGTGGCTCTAACACACTACTAAAAAATCCCCCGAAAATCTAAAGTTATATATTTATAGCTTCAAAGTGACTATTTATCCCAGCACCCAACTTGTCTTAATCCAGTAGCAGAGAAACCTTGCCTACTCAACAGTGATTCTCATTATTTTCGTATATATGTACAAATCACAATATCAACATATTGATACAGATGTGTACTGCTTATTGGTGTTATTAGAACTGATATTGTCTATGTATTTCTCATATGTACATGACAATGTGAGCATAACCCTGGTAAGGAAGCCTGAGTAGGTGCTAGGCCTTATTATTATTCTTTCTAAAGTAGATCACGGCATTAGCCGGTGGCTTCTGGGTTGACCGTGTCTCAACCTGGGACATAGGGATTCAATCCAGAATTTTTCGCAGGATGTGTGCTGTTCCCAGTAGTGCAATTTTCTGCACTTCTTGGGCAGTGTGGTGGCCAGGGAGTTCCTTAAAAGGTTCTTCTCAAAACCATTCTTTATAGTGCCAAAAGCTCCAACCACCACAGGCACAATTCTCGTCTTAGTAAGTATTCCATGCTCCTGATTTCGATCTCCAGATCTTTGTACTTGGTGAGTTTGTCTCTTTCCTTCACCATCATGTTAGTATCATCTAGTAGTAGTACTACTAGTAGTAGTAGTAGTAGTAGTAGTAGTAGTAGTAGTAGTAGTAGTAGTAGTAGTAGTAGTAGTAGTAGTAGTAGTATTAAATCTTTTGATGTATGCTACTCATGACTTGAGCTCATAGGGTCTATGTCCCCCAGGGTACTGCCAGAACGTACCCTGGGTACAGTCCGGTATACCGGAACGTACCCTGGTAACTATCTGATATTGTTAGGGTTAGGGCCAGGGAGTAGGCGTAGGCAACTCCCCAGACTCGTTAGTGGAGTAGGCGAGGTATGGTCCGGCATATTAGATAGTACCAGGGTACGTTCCGGCAGTACCCTAGGGGACATAGACCCTCTCAGCCTTAGTAACAGATATGTTCATGCTCTTACTCATACCTAGACGAAACAGTCATATATCACAAGACTGAAAGATGTGAAGTCTGGAAAGTCTGATAATCCATAGGCATAGTCCTTATGCGTTGCCATAGGCATATACGATACAATTGTAAACAAATTTGAATCTGTTCAATCACGAAATGTCAACTGATTTAAATTACGCAGTGGCTATGCGTCCGGAACCGGTCGCCTAGCCTCCAGGCTATGCGTCCGGACATCCACTCACACAGTGATCGCGCGGCTCGCGTACACGCATGATTGCGCAACGAGACGCTCTGCTGCCGTCTATCCTTTCATCCGTCCTCTCTCGCTCTCTCTCTCTCTCTCTCACACACACACACACGCGTAGCTCTCTCTCTCTCTCACACACACACTCTCTCTCTC
>NW_014577668.1:100707-122137 GCF_000485595.1 Priapulus caudatus | reverse complement strand
TACGCAGTGGCTATGCGTCCGGAACCGGTCGCCTAGCCTCCAGGCTACGCGTCCGGACATCCACTCACACAGTGATCGCGCGGCTCGCGTACACGCATGATTGCGCAACGAGACGCTCTGCTGCCGTCTATCCTTTCATCCGTCCTCTCTCGCTTTCTCTCTCTCTCTCTCACACACACACACACGCGCAGCTCTCTCTCACACACACGCGCAGCTCTCTCTCTCGCTCTCTCTCTCTCACTCACGCATACACACACACATACACATTCCCTCTCTCTCTCTCTCTCTCGCTCTCTCTCGCTCTCTCTCGCTCTCTCTCGCTCTCTCTCTCGCACACACACACACAGCAATCAGCAGATCGTCCCATTGCGCAATCATGCGTGTACGTGTCGCAAGCTCACTGTGTGAGATGGATGTCAGGATGCGTAGCCTAGTGGCTCCTCGTCCGGAACCGGTCGCGTAGCCACGGCCTTTAAATTAAAGAAAGAAAACAACCATAGCCATAGTTACCTCCAATGGCAATAAATAGTCATATATGTGTAAAGAGTCTGTTAGTCTCACAGCCTGGTACAGTATTTGTGGCAGGGATAATACATAAGTTATAACTTAATCCCATTGGACACCGACGATTAAGAATAAGAGAACATAGAATCACAGTCACAGTGAGTGAATCACATCATTACTCATTAGCATATTGGAAAAAAAACTATTACTAACACATATCAGTGAATGAGTAACACTTCAGTGTGAAAACACAATGTTCTCAACTATACAAAAAAGCTCTAGAAGCATATAAGAATAACAAAAACACCCTACCTAAGCTTTTAGGTCATCATGATCATTTAAGCTGCAGTACGAAACAGATTCTGTGAGGAATGGCTCTGGCGACTTGTCGACCCTGGCGCCACTAGGTAATCGGCGGTGAAAAAATTTGTGATAAAAGTAAATATTGGTGATGGAATCAATGTCTGTCCTAATTTTCCATGGTTTAATCGATATACGTGCCACTATCATATTTATTATTAGCTGAACTGCTACATAGAAGAGCCCAATAGTTTGCCCAAATAATTTGGTTTTACCAGGGCGCGGCCACCACATTGCTATGGCGCTGGTATCGACATTCGTTGTGGAGAGGCATAACAGTCCGCCATTAATTCTTGTTACATGGTTGCCTAATCTATGTTATATTTGTAAACAGTAGCTACAACGCCACCGATGTTTATAACAAGATTGCATGAGATCTGTTATTAATTTGAGATAGGTTTGTTGACAACTAAATGCGTTAATACATCTGGTACCGTATGCCGTGTCAATTTAGATGTGAATCGTCACGCCGAGTCGTGACCTATGCAGTGCCACTGGCACTGTATCAGTGTCATTGATCATTTTACTCAATTTGCTGTCCCGCGGCTTACTTCATTTCATGCATTTCGCAAATGTACATTTATGCCTACCGTATCATTAAGGAGATTATTTCAGATATTTACAATTTAGCAATGGACTGATTATTTTACTCATTGTTAAATAGTACAGACTACAGTCTACAGTCTACACACTGTACACTACTGTCCTGAGTACTGTCACTAATACAGTAGTAGTCAGTACTATTAGTATTACTACTAATACTAATAGTACTATTACTATATGATTACTAATAATAATAATTAATATGTTGAGAATGAAGTGTCTATTAGTTTTACTAGTACTATGTTATTGGGCCAGAGTAACCTAGTTTAGTATTGTTTGCAAGAACCAAACTGTTAGTGTGTGTGCTTCATACAGTAAAACATTGGGAGGCACAGGATTGATTGCCTTCTGAATTTTGCTTTTGTTCATTAAATACAGAATATAGATTTTTCTTCGCATTTTATGTCGAAGTATTCAATTATTCAAATGTGCAATGCAGAATATACCCATCTATAAAGTTCATCTTATCAAAGTGATTGATTTAATTTTAGTATCGTTCATCATGGACAAAGACGACATTAGTGAGTTTCTTGAAACCGAGATAGTCTACAAGTGCAGAGTCTGTGAATACCGCACCTTTGATAAAAATGGATTCGTTGAACATGTTCGTTCTTCACACAAGGTACATGCCATTTTATCTAGATAAAAAAAACTGTATAATTGTGCATATATCATATGTCTAGCACTCTACAATATTTTGTATTATGCATCTTTTCTATAAATTGTTGTAAACAGGTTCCATCCTTAAAGTCTATACTTAGAATAAAGGTTTTCCATTGTTTTACTAATACAAGGTTCAAGAAGATACTGAAGTCTACCAGTGTGATTTCTGCGGTGACATATTCGAAGACCAGCAGCTTCTGGTGCAGCACTTGGGTACAATACATAGTGTACAAGAAGAAACAGTTTCTCTACCTGTCACACAAGAACACAGTGAAGAGACTAAGCAGACAATGAAGGAACATAATGTTGAGAGCGTAGCTGCAGATATTGTTGATGAGATAGCAGAAAAGGTAAGATGTATGTCTGAAATACATCCTAGTAATAATTAATCGATTATTCATATACACATTTTAGGAAGTAGGTGTGAATCAGTATTGAAGTATAAATTCAATGGAAACTGTAAACAGATCCTTTATGGATGTGATCAGGAATAATATTATGAAGCTTTGCCTTATTTTTGTATTGTTAATCATAGGGTGTAGGCGTGCCAATTATCATAGATACAAGTGGTGATCCCATGCAGACTAAAGACATGGCAATTAGCATGCCAGATCTTGAAGAGTCTGCCCTACCACTGACAGAAACCCAATTAAAGGAGGTTGGTACATCTATGTGGTTAGCTTCATCTCATGCTGTGTTTTGTGTTTGTTCTGTGGTCTTCATGGTCAATGCCGGTCAGGCAGCGTGCGAGTAGCTGCGTCCTGCTCGTGAAACGTAGAGTTATCGCTCGCCTCTCTGTTTTTTCGTTACCGTGAATCTCTGCTTTGCGTCCGTGCGCAGCTGTTGGAAGGCAACTCGTCGATGAATCGGCTCATCTGTAACCAGTGTTTCCAGACCTTCCGCACTCACGAGGACATCAACAAGCATCTGAGTGATGCGCATAACGTCACTGACGCACACTGTCAGGAAGTGAAGCTGCAGGTGAATGCATTATTTCAGTCTTACCACCTATATGTGATTCGGTGTAAAAATCCCATTTCTTGGGTACTGTCCCAGTAGTCATCTATTCCCAGTGATGATGCCTGGCAGTTTGTGGACGGCATGTAACCAAAGAGCATGCCTGCATGTGCACTTGTGTGTGTATGTGTTTAGTCAACAAATAACAATAAGCGTGTTTTGTTGTTATATTATTTCAGGGGTTACCATCTGAAGCAAATGCATCTGTGAAAAGGCTGCTGATGTGTAACTACTGCCACACAACTTTTCATTCCCATGAGGAGATCTCAGTGCATATACAGACTGACCATTACAAACTTGAGAAGTAACTCCTTTATTTTGATTGGCTAAATATATGGTTATTAAATTATTATAGTAAGATAACCTTTTAGAGAATGTGCAACTTGTTAATAAGTTTTGCGACGTTCTTGACATTACATTATATGCAGTGGTTGCACATCAATTGGATACAGGTAATTCATAAACCTAGTAGACTTTCTAACTCAATAATAAAATAAACTATATTTAAGTTAAAGATGACAGAGAATTTCAACTAGGTTAAATCATCGTGAATCTTGTTGTCATCGAATTCTGCATTATTATCTTATAGAGATGGTTCGGATACTGATGAAGACGAGTTGGAGGTACCAGTACAACCAGTAATCATGCCAGTTAAACGAGGCAGGGGGCGACCAAGGAAATACCCAATAGGGTAAGTACGTAGCTTTGCCCAAAAGTACCGCCTTGACGCCATGTTATGCTTGAGTAACTACCTGCGGGGTGACATTTTGTCTATGCCCCAGTGGCAATGCTGTTGCTTTGTAGCCTGTACGCATGTTGTGATCGGTTTATGGCTGTAGGGAGCGCACAGTGCAGCCATCCCGCCCACCCGTCCCCAGCATCGGCAAGCGCATGTACTCTGACGACGAGGAAGAGGAGAGCGAGAAGGAGCCAGAACCGGCTCCCTACGTGTCGCGCAGCGGCCGCATTCGCAAGCGTCCGCGCATGCTGGCGCAGGACTACGTCGGTTACAGTGCATACGTGAAGCTTGAGAACATGGATGCTGAGGAAGAGGAAGATTGGGATGGCACTGCAAAGGTGCGCAGTCCTTAGTTGCTTGCTGACGTCATCACCTGCATTTGACAGTTGTCTTGTTTCTGTTTGTTTTCGGATGGGAATTTGCCGTGTGGTAATCCGGTCTGCGATTAAAAGAGATGCTATCTGTGAGATCTAAATCTGTGAGATTTCCGACGTGTGTACCTGACACACGTCGGAAATCTCACAGATTTATTGCCTTTATTTCTTGCTAGGATGCAATCATGTTGGGGGGGGGGGATTCCGGTGAGATTATGTTCCTTTTACAGCCGTGCTGAAATTTATTTAAAGCTTCTTAACATTTACATTACTAAGCAGCCATACTTTAAACATACAAATAGCATCCTACTCATTCCATATTCATTTCCATATCCTACTCCAATACCATATCCATACTCATTCTTTCTTGTCTTTGTAGGTACATTGGTCATCTCAGTTGACTCAAAGTGGAACACCGATGAAGAAAAGAGGGCGACCAAGAAAGAATCCAGCTGCGCCTTACCCTGTGAAACCGAAGCGTGTGTTTGGACCTGACGGAAAACCAATTAAGCAGAAGCGTGGTCGGCCTCCGAAGCATCTAGAGGTGTCGTACTGCGTACAGGGTACGAGTTGTTTGGTGTCTTTGGCTTGTAACTCTATATATTGTAAGTGTGAAGTTTACGTAGAACTAAGTTTGTGAGTGTGGATTTTGAGTAGAGCCTGAGTGATCCATCTTATATTTGGCACTTTATCTTGGTTGGTTCAATTCACCCAGCACATTGATGTACTCGAGTTGCACAGGTAAATTTTACCTGTAGTGAGACGGCGTCCTGCATTATCCTCAACAGAAACTGTGATGTGAATTGATCTGTGAGCCTTCATCGACCTAGAATAGGTTTAAAAAAAAAGATGGCTTTGATTTGGGAAACTTAGACACTTTAATTGCGGATACTTTATCATAGAATTGGAGTACAATTTTTTAAGTAAGTGGTTTTTTCCCAGCAGATGGAGCTGATACCCAGGAAACTCTAAATCCTTCGTCAGTGCTAATTAAAAAGAAAAGAGGACGTCCACGTAAATCAAGGTACATGTGAATGCTTTGTTGTAGTGACAAAGTATTTTGTCTTAAAGTAGGGATGTGTGAAGCAGTACCGTGTATGTATGAATACCTGTCACATATTTAGAATAAAATAAACCATGTTTTCTTTCGAATTTAAGCTTGGATAGGCATCTAAATCTAGAATGAGAACAACCTTGCATGAATCTTAAGCATTGAGATATAATATTATCTATATAAACACTTCATGACGCCGCTATTGTGTGTTACCATGTTGGCAAAACCGACCAGTCTTGGTGCTGTCATCCCACGAGACCTGAGCGGAAATCGTTTATGCAACGACAGCAATTACCAACAACGATTGTTAAAACAAACACTAGGAATTATTGACACCCTGACCTGCGCCTTCACAGTAGTTACTATGGTTACGGTGTTATTGGGCAAACAGCAGAAAGATGCGATATGATATGACTACTAGGCACTTAAATTTAATTTAATTTTTTTTTTTCTAGGGTTAGGGTTAGGGTTAGGGTTTTTTTTTTTGTAAAGTGCCTAGTAGTCATATCCTAAGTGCCTAGTAGTCATATCATATCGCATCTAACTGCCGGGTGCGTTATTGGGCTGTGAGCGGGGCTGTGTGTTGTGCTTCAGGCTGGACATGGATGAAGACCCGAGCCCGATCGTACGCATCGACGTAACCGACGTCAACGAGGTGCTGCAGCGTAAAACAATGGAGCAGCTGGAGGGAGACGAGGCGGCCGTCGCTCTCGCGGCGCTCTCTGGCGGCGAGCAGACGTTCAGGTGCGTGCGGAGGGGGGCAGCACCGTAGCCGTCGCGCGCATTAGTTATAGACGACGTCACACTCCAGCCTCTAACAAGCATAATATCATGCTTCTTACCCTCTGAGTGGTATTCGAGCGGTCTAGTGTGCTTGCCAAAAAGTCTTATTGGTTCTGGTCAAGTCAGGTGACCTGAGTGAGAACTGAGAAGGTCAGTTGTGCCTGACAACGTCCGAATGGTGATTCCGACCATTTAAGAAAAATGCTTCCAATGGCAATGTCTCTTTCTCTCTGTGCTCTTGGAAGGTGAAAGCATAACTAGTGAGAATGTCACAGTGTCACAAAAAATGTCACCAGTGTATAAAAGTGTGCTTCATAATAACGCACGCACGAGTGTATATTTTTACCCGGGTAAATGCATGCTGTACTATATGGAGTGGATTGCAGGCTATTGTGAATACAATGGTAATACATTATACCTCTACATGATAATGATGTACAAAATTCTTCTCCCACAGAATTGGGGATACGATTGTAGTACTGCAAGGAGGCAGCAGCGAAGAGCAAGAGCAAGGCAGAAAGTTGGATGAATCGGAGACCGACGGAATTGCAGCCAAAACTGGTGCGTCAGTCGTACTCACACGTGAAATTCCTAATTCATTATTCTTATTCTTTCATGAAAATGTGTTCGAGTAACAAGAGATAGAGGCAGAGATGGGTGTCCAACTTTGGTGAGTTGCGATTCGACTGAGATTCGCGTTTCTAAAAGTTTGCTCTTTCTTGACAGACACATTACCTGGTGAGCTGGATCCAGAAGCAGATGAGATGGATTCTGAGAACATAGACCCAGACAATCCCAGCTTGGAGGCATTAGAACAGCTTGAGAAGGTATATAACACATTGATTCTATACTCGTACATCATATCGCATGAATGGCCAGCATCGCATGTTTTTGTAGTATCTGCTACTGTAAATGCTGTATATTTCACAGTAGTCTAATTTTCGCGAATTTCGGGAATGCGTATTGGACTGCGAAAACAACAACACGCCGTTCTTAACTGATTTGGGAAGTCACCGAAATTAATCACTCGCGAAATTGTCCGTCAGGTCTGAATTCGTGAAAATACCTGTACGCGAAAAATATGGCGTATACAGTATTAGATTTGGCAGAAGTATGAAAAATTTTCAGGATTCGTCGACAGATGCCGTTGATGTGGAATTTGTGGACGTAGCTAAGAAGCGGCGGCGCCCTCTATTTCATCACCTGGATGATGGGAGTCGCATCTATCGATGCTCGCGGCGCTTTTGTGTCTTCAATCACGTCAATAAATACTTTTTCACTGAGTTTGAGAAGGAAATACATGAGAAGGTGAGTGGGGAACTATTTTTCTGTTAATTTTACTCTTTTTAATTGTATTAATTTCATCTGGTATTTAAATCTTGATTGGTTCTTGTGCTGATGGTTATGACATTCCTTCTCTATCGCACCATAGCTGTTTCCGTCTACAGTGCTATTCATCCATGATGTTCTGTTATGCTGCTCTCTCTCTCTCTTTACGATATCGTCCCCTTTCCCTGCTCGGTTTACCGTCTTGCTTGCTGCTCAGGCTTCACCTCATGTTCTATTCCCATATCCATCCATTTCCCATCGTACGTTGCAGTGTCACACGCCGTACAGCAACGAGTTCAAGTGCTGCGAGTGCGACTTTGCCACCAACCAGTGGGTGGTGATGCGACGGCATCTGTGGAAGACGCACGACATCGAGGCGGGCATCCTGACGTGCAACGTGTGCGGGTTCAAGTCGGAGCGCAACTTTGAGTACGAGGACCACATGCGCACGCACAGTAACAAGTTCATCTACAAGTGCACGATATGCAATCGCATGTTCAAGAGCTACAAGCTCATGAAGAACCACGAGCGTTATCACGGGCCGCACTACCTGAAGGGCCCGGCCGGTGAGCTGCAGTGTCCCGTATGCAGGTACGTACACACCTGTGTGAAGGTATGTAACCACCCGTGTGCAGGTCAGGGGCGTGTAAGGGGGGGCTCGCACACAAAATGCATCTGAGGGGGTCTAATTTCAAAAATTTTCTGGGGGTGGGCCTCCCAGACCCCCCCTTCGCGTCCTCGCAAGTTTGGGTTAGGGTTAGACCCCCCCCCCTTGGTCCAAATCCTGTACACGCCCCTGCAGGTACATGCACACACTATGAACTGAAATATACGGATACAACATGGACTATTCACGGAAATGATGCAAAACGCACGGAGAGCTATGGAATATTCCTGAGCTAATTACAGTCCGTAGCAAATTATATACAAACTCCTGTGTGCTAACCACAGACTACATACGGACTGCCAATTAAGAACTGTCTAATCTCGGCGAGTCCGTGTTTATTACGTACATAGTCTGTATATTTCCCAGCCAGCGTGGCGCCTGCACACCAGCAGTGGGAGCTTTTGAAGCAGATAAATGTTAACAGGTGCTGGCACTCTAATAGTATGTAGTACTAAACTAACATAGTTATCGTGAGTTTTCGAATTCCTGACAATGTATCCGATGATTGATTTCGTCAACTTGTTATCTTCTCTCACAGGATTGGGTTTAAGTGTGACACTCACCTGAAGGAACACATTACGTGTGTACACCTGGGAGTAGAGCTTGTATGTGAGATCTGTGGATTCAAAACTCGCCGGAAGGAAACCATGCAGGTGCACACGACTATCCATAAAGGTAGGACGGACATCGTGGAAACTATAGTCATAGTGAACTGCAACACGAAGTTCTCTGTCCAACATGTTTCAACATTTCATCTACTGTTTGTTCAACGTTGGTGTAAACAAACTGAACTCTGTCTCAACAGATGGCTACACATATAGCATTATACCGGTTCCTGTGTTTGTGAATCTACTCCGCTGCATTGTTAGTTGAACGTTTCCTTGATATAACTTATATCGAGGAAACTTTAAACTAACAATAGTTTTATTTTTTGCTCGCCTTAACATCGCCAAGAACCGTTTGACCCACATGTTTCAAATTGAAAACAGTTGTTACTCCTATGGGAGAGATTTGAACTTCCTATTTTGGAGCACGCCAGTCGACCTACTTTCGAGCCACGCCCACTTTTTGGCAAAAATGAAAATGGCCATCTAAATTCATTCGATTTTGTTAAATTTTTGTATGTGAATATGTAAGGCTAGCTCCAAAACAGTTGTTACTCCTATGGGAGAGATGACAACGTCCTATTATGTTTATTTCGTCTAACTAGTCAACAACTCTACAATCATACCTATATACGTGTAATATTGTGTTTTAGATTCTTCGTTACAGTAATTTGACTGGAATATTTTATTGTTTTTATTTGCGCGATATTCGTAAACCAAAATGGCAATCATTTAGGAGTAGCACCATCTCTCGTCAAGATTTCAGACTTTCAGATATATATATATCAGAACTTATTTTCACATCAAAACTTATGCATATATCATTATCAAGAGTATATAATGGGAGATATGCTATACAATGGGAGTTCTCCCATATATACTCTTACTTTATATATCCCCCCTCCCTCTTCTATCACACCCAAGGTGAGCTACAGTGTCATTGACACTCATTATATATAGTAATATATAGTTTTATATTATAAGCTTGCTTTGGTGTGCTCCGTACGCGCATATTCACTATTCAGGAATAAAACCATTCCGATGCGACCAGTGTGACTTCACGACGAGTCATCGCAGCTCACTGCGCTGTCACAAACGTCGGCATGCGGGTTTCCGGCCTTACCTCTGCCCCTACTGCCCCTGGGACACGACCGAGGCAACACCCTTCAGGTTCGTTACATAGATGTGATCGCCATGTTGTGGCATAACGTGAGAAGCAATGCACCAGCTAAAACTAACAGTTTACACATGATATTTTGATTACAATTGTCTTTTTATCCTGTCTGTCTGTGATTGACTGTTATGGAAGAGTTACTCAATTTTGAATGAGGCATTTATCACTTTTAAAACTGGCATACATTGCATGAATTGTCTTTTTTTATTGAATCATTTTAAGGTTTGTCACAGAATAATTTATATAGGTGTGCACAGCATGTGATAAAGTGACTAGTTTTGTATCGTTTTCATCGATAGCAACTGCATTGTCTCCTAGGGTCCACCTGATGCGAAAACATCCCGAGAGTGAGCTGGTGCATCGATGTCCCTACTGCTGCTACACGACAGTGAATAAGGACTATATGCGTCGACACGTTGCACAGAAGCACCCAGACGGGGACAGTGTTCAGATCACAGAGACGCTGACTGATGAGGTAGCATCTTCTGTTTTTCCCCTTTCTCACTATATAGAGAAGTCATATCCCAAAGTGGCCAAACGTGTTTAATCGAATGTTATTGGTTATTATGTTGTATGAGTTTACATTAAATTGCATAATAGTGTAAAGGTCTTCTGTTGTCCCCAGCAAAAATCTCAGTCGGATGAGGCTCCGTAAAATTTCAAACGCCACCACATGCTAGTGAATGCTGCAGTGTTTATTTCACGTTGCCATTTCGTGTCTTGATTTTGGAAGTGGACCTCTCTCACCTGTCGTTGTTTTGTCGTTATTTCATTCTACACGTACATGCAGCTGTGTTGGTTTGTTTGCAGGGTGGCGGCGTAGTGGAGATGCCAGATGGAGGTGAAATGGTGACAGTGGTTTCAGGAGATGGAGTTACGGAGGGGGAGGTAGGGGAAGAGGAGTTGACAAATGTCACCGAGATTACAGTTCTACCGGAGGAGAATGCTCAAGCCATTTTGCAACTTCTCGCCATGTCCGAGGTACGTGAAACTATGTATAGCGAGTTGTTTGTTCTATAGAATTAATATGTGATATTACGCAATGTAAGCAACACTGTCGTGAAGTGATTCTTTTCAGGTGTGAGAAGCTACACTTGCTTGTAAAATCGTGTGATTGTATATGCTGCTACAATTATTTTGGAAGCAGAAATTAAACAAATTAGGAAGCTTGCCAAATACTTTAAAGTTACCATCACCTTGTTTAGAAAACTATTGAGATTTGAGCTATTCGCTGAGTTTTGAAATTATGAAATGTTATACAGTACAATTATACATCTAGGGTGTCAATTTATAAGTAATCAAACTACACGTATGAAAGCTGGTGCTCAAGACTTTTCCTTCTGGTGCGTGCACTATTGCCTGATGAAGTTTTTACACTTACACACGTGATAGATTCAGACAGGTGGGGCTGATGGTGCGAAACAAGTAATTGAAGTGCACACGTCAGAGGATGGCGGCTCGGGTGATCAAGTGGAGAACATTGATGGCCCAATAATATTGCAGACGGAGGATGGCAAGGTATCTATCAATCTGCGCAAACGCTCCCAATACGTACATGCATCGTAGTCTCCATCCACGTCTAGATTTTGCGTCTAATGCGCGGCACGTGTTTGCTCGTTCCCCCGCAGTACGTTATACAAGGAGAGGACGGAGAGTTCGTCGAGCTACAGGACGGGCACGTCATCTTGGACGGAGGGGACGAGATGAGCGGGAAAGTCTACCTGCACGAGGGAGAGCTGGTCATCTCTGACCAGACGACAAGCGAACAGCTGCTAATCAGCGACCAATCTGAGGAACAGGTGTACGTGACCGGATATGACAACTCTGCGGAAGTCGGTCAGGAAGCGGGGGAGGCTGGGATCGGTGACGCATCGCAGGTCATTGTTAATGATGCGGGACAGATAGTCGAGTCCATCGTCACTCAAGAAGCCACAGAGGAATGTTAGGATTCAGATGGTGATATTACGTGCAATCTCAATGTCTATCTCTGGGTCAACTGTGTATATTTATATCTTGAAATGGTGATTTGGTGTATCAGCATGAATACGGTGCACTGTTCAAGGGTTGATAATGTAAATTTCATTGACTGTAATGCCTGTGAAAAAATTCTGTGAATTGAAAAACCAGTATTACATTCACCTATTTGCATGCCACAAAACTCCTGTTATAATAAGTTAACAAAATTTTTACCCCTCTATGCCATTCAATAGACCAGCAAGCGACTAATTTTGATAACGTTGAAACACCTCCTCCACAACCAATTTCTTCCTGTGCAATGACGTTATGCTGACACTTTACAAGGCGACATTATATTCACCTGGTCTGTAGATACATATAGTAATATTTGCTCCTTGAAATATGATTGATGTGACTTCATTTAATGTTTCAATGCAGTTATGTGATGTGTGCAAATATGGATCAGTGTACAAATTGCAGTTGTAAATATTATTGCATTTTTTTATATTAAAAATGTTAATTTTTTTTCATATACATCAGGCGGCCGTGAAGTTGTTTGTAGCTGTTGTTGTTAGTTGTATATTTTATAACGATTTTGACGTTAACACTAACATAGACGTAGCCGTGACATTTCCTGATGTTGTTTATTTAGCAACTCCAATCATCCCGCTATACACAAATGCCAAAACTGGCTTAGATGATGCCAATCTTGTTGGCGACGTCTAGTGCGTCGTAATCTGGAGCAAGGCGAACGTACGCCTTCTTCTGGCCGTCGGGTCTGATCAGCGTGTTCACCTTGGCTACATCGATGTCGTATAGCTTCTTGACTGCATACTTTATCTCGGGCTTGTTGGATCGCAGATGCACCAAGAACACGAGCGTGTTGTTATCCTCAATCTTTTTCATAGCCGACTCCGTTGTCAGAGGGTACTTGATGATTGAGTACTGATCAAGTCTGCAAATGAGGAAAACAGATAGTGAATTCACACAATATTGAATAGGAACTCCATGAACAATTATTTTCCTAAAAACGAGAACTCAACAGTTTAGGTTTCACAACAGTTGCCCGATTTGGTGAATATCGATTACTTTAGGGTATTACTTGTGAGTATATCTTGCACTGTCATTATCATAACACTAGAATTAATAATCAATACAAAAATTTACTTACATTCTGCAAACAAAATTATTTTAATGTACACTTCCACACTGTCCCAAAGGCTAACCTTTATATAATATAAGATGTTCATTGTCCAGGCAGTTTCAAATTTGTTTCTGGTCACTACAGTAGATATTTTATCATATTGAACAACTGGCAGCTTGGCCTGCTGCCAAGGCAAGTCTGTGAGCCCCACAGTGATCAGCTACTGTACTATATCGATCACATCGATCACGTACTATATCCGGCCTGCGTAGCACGCCCGGCACACATACACACACACACTTGCAGCGTCAAATAAACACACACACTGGCCAACGTCTGACAATCTCAAACAGTGAACTAAGCCGTGTCTATATTGTAAAGCGAACTATATTACAATGTTATTAAACGAAGGTACTGTTGGACTGTAAAATGAAAATTAGTACATTCTAACCACCCCTAAAATTTTCTCTCAACGGATTTAGACGTTTCACAAAATCGACCCTGGGACTGTGAAATCCGCGGATTTCCGCGGAAGATTCTCATCCCTGCATAAACTACAATTTAACCATTTTACCTGAAAATTTAAAAACCATCCAAAGCAAATACAACAATTTTGGGAAAAGCAGCAGGCAGCCTAAACTAGGCAAGTATGCAAGCTAGGGCAGTGTGCATACGAGTATCTTCCATCATGTATTAAGGGGAAAATTAAATGCAGGTCTGAATTCCAAGATGGGTAACTTGGAGGCCTTCCACAGAGAAATAGCAAACCTCTGATACAATATGCCATGCCACCAATTATTTGTTGTATTTCATGCTGCGACAAGCTAGCGCGTGCTTAGAGTGTACTGTGCTGAGTATGTATCCCAGACCAGCACATAAACAGTGTAATAAGTTACAATATACCTGTTGCGACCTGGTGCACTCTTTCTCGGGTACTTTGGGGCCCTAAGTAGCCTCAACGTCCTGGGTCTGTGGAATTTGACCGACGTGCGGATCTTTCTGGATCTCTCGCTTCTAGTACCTCTCAGCACAGACTTCCTTGCTCTTGTTGCCTTCTCAACCTGTTGTATCGATTTAGAATGCGCATTATTCATACACTCTTTGTTTACAGGGTTGGGCCGGGGTGGGCACTGATACCATTCGCATGGATGAGGCCAAGGGAACGAGTTCGCTGTTAATTGGGTGGGGCCATGTACAGCGGTAGAAATAAGGAGAAAAAAAGAGATGGTCCACAGGACCATCTAGTTTGAAATTTAGATGATCCTCCTAAATTTCAAATTGTTCTCTAAAAGAAATGCGGCGTGCAAGAAATTTACCGTAAAATGGGACCAAAATATTCAATGGTCCGTCCGGACCATTGACTTTGAAAATCTGATGGTCCTCCTGATTATTTGATGGCCCCGGACCATCTGCTTATTTCGACCCCTGATGTATAAAATCATGGTGCAGATGTGTAAAAAAGCTTTGGAAAGGGCACATCATTTGCCAAATGACTTGGCCTATTCATCTTGGCATAATTGCAGAAAATATACACACTATTTCAGGAGTAGGGGCGATGGGTAGGGTGAATAAATCTGACAATATGGCAAGTGATAATGAAAAAATAGAAATTATATTAGCAAGATTTTTAAACAGAGTGGCTATATGCCCGGCAGCCGGCATATATCTGACGGCTGCCGGGCGCGGTCTTCGATTTCCTAAATCGCCGGCAGTTTTTTATTTTCAGCATTATCTCAAGTAAACAAGGGTTAGGGTTAGGAACTGCCGGGCATTTAGGAAATCGAAGACCGTGCCCGGCTGCCGGGCATACAGCCACAGAGATTTTTAAAAGCAGATACTCAGTTATCAAAGATTTTGAAGCGAATCTTCTCTGAATATTGGGGTTCCTTTGAGTTAACTATTATATACATGTTCCTGTATATACACTATCATTGTCAGTCCATCGGCCATCATAAGATTACACCTTTCAGACTACACTACAGCAATGCTTCAACAATGCGGGATGCCAACTGTTTTTACCTGAGACTTATCCTTGCCATCTTTCTTAGCCCCCTTCTTCTCTATGCGCCTCTTGCCAGGGCGCGTATCTGTTGGAGTTGGGGTGGCTGATCCTGCATCTGCCGCAGGCTTCGCCGCTGCACTCTCTGGCTTTTTACCTGCTGCTAAATGTCGTTTAAACATGTAAAAATTTAGAACATTTGTTACAAGTAGATAAAACGTTATTAAAACGGAGAAACTCCCGTGTAGCAACACACATACAGTACTGCTACACGTGAGCGCCTAACCTGCTGAAAGAGCCGCTACTGCACACAAAAACAAAACGGCAACAACGTTGTTGCGCTCAGCCATGTTGTGACTGCTGCTAGTGTTACTGACAGTGACACTGGCACTGTTACTGTTAGTGTTACCGACGCTACCGCGGACCTAGGCTAGATGGAACCTGTGAAGGAACACAATCCATTAGCAATTTGACCACACAAGCAGTCTTGTAGCATGTGACAATACCATGATGATTTTTGGACAAAGATCATTAGTAACTATCTTAAGCATATTGAAATTAACCTTTGCTTGCAGTTCCTGAAGACGGTGCCTTCTTCTTCGGAGCCATTTTGTGAAAGAGGGAGACCACGTGGTCACAAACTACTTAATAGCGCCATCTCTCGCCAGGATTAGTAGCATAGGGTGATTTGCCTTCGCGCATTCCTATTATTTTAGAAAAAAACGTAATTTTATTGAAATTATAAGAGCAAAAGCAAATATTGACTACTAATATTCGTGCAGTCGGCCCTGTACTTCATGACCGGTTCTATAAAATTATATATTATTTTTATACAGCAAATACTTACAGGACATGCTTTATATAGTTTATTGCTTACTAGTCGTTTAGCAAAAGAAATACCAGCCCAAAACCCTCTTGTTAATTACAATGAAACATATATGTAGTGCCAAGTGACATATATCTTTGCTATAGTCCCTCGAACTTTGAAGACTAATATTTATGAAGTTATAATATATCATAAACATATATTTATAGATCTCTATGGGTCAGCTATAACCTTATCGCGCCATCTATTGGACGAAATAATTTACAAACATGCGTTATAATATCAATGCATCTTAATTAAATAGATAATAGCGACGCCAGAAACAGGTGAACTAAACACCAGGTAGTTAAACCGTTATATAACGGCCACTTGATGGGCAGAAAAAGTAGACTTTATGGGCAGGTGGACATTCTATAGGTGCCAGCAATGTATAAACGGTGGTTCTATGGACGTTCCTAAACTTTGGACACAGGTTTGGTTCACTGGGAATGCAATGCATGTTTTTTATCATTAATTTATACATATATAAGTAAAACCCGCATTGTAAACGATACAAATCTGCGCTGACATTTCGTGTGCAAATTTTTCGTAAATATGCTGAAGCTCTCTCTCTCTCTCTCTCTCTCTCTCTCTCTCTCTCTCTCTCTCTCTCTCTCTCTCTCTCTCAGGAGACAAAGCCATCCATTACAACACACATTTACATGCGCAATGGTGGAGAAAGATACCAAGAGGAATCGCGCTACAATGAAACTCGCACATAAACAGTAATACATAAACAGATTGCAAGAAGTTACACTAATGTACTACTATTAGAATATATGAATGAAAATTTCTTGAATTAGTTTAAATGTGCTGTCAATTAAACTATTGCTCAACGACATATAAAATTACCAATATTACAACAGCATTACATATACCAGCAAGTTTTTTAGGCACATTATATTGTAAAAGTAGTTTATTGGTCTGTCCATATTTACATACACATTTATGTACTGTTTTAGTATATTTTCATATACTTTTTCCCAATGTACAAATCGACAGTGATCTTACAAATAAAGCTGTGAGCAAAGAAAACCAAATGCATTTGAATGTCGCACAAATTCAAAGAAAATGATCATCTCTGTTTAATATAACTGATAAAACTCGTGCTTTTGCTACGTTTCACTATTATTTATGCTTGGCATCAAATTTACTGTTATATATAACCTTACAATAACAATATAATATACATTATATATACAATATACAATGCTATTCAACATGTAATGTATTGATATGTACATGATACCTGTTAAGTGTTGTAATACATGTCTGGAATAGCCTAGTCAGCCACTAGATGGCGACACACGTGGCAATAGATAGGTGTAGCGTACACGTGTATACACGAGGCAGTTAGGCAGTGGACAGGGGAAGAAGCAAACAATACAATGTAATTATAACAATCAATACTGCACTTCTAGCAGTTCACTCGTGATATATAACCATCTGGGTTCATTCCCATGCTGTGACATGGGATACAAAGTCATTGCAACTCATTTTGTATCACAAGTAGATGGAGAGGAATCAGGATTAATTCTGGTTTCACCAGACCTTGTCTCAGTAGCCATAATCTTTTTCTTTTTCTTCTTCTTTTTCTTCTTTTTCGTTTTAACTTCAGCATCCTCGCGATTATTCTTCTGTTGATCATGCTCTTGCCGTATACGGGCCCTTAGTGTTTTTGACACACGCCCTATCTCCACCACACCAGGTCTGTGTGTCACCAACATGTGCTTGGCTTGTATTGCAACATCCGCTGCAGTGACGGCTGCCAGGCGCAGTCGTGCCTCACACTCACTAAATGTAATCAGTTTATATAACGCAGCATTATAAGCCAGAAAACAACACTTATATAAATTTTTCTAGAAATCAATTTATTAATTATAAACTATCAGAATATAATGTACAAATAGTATTAATTCATTACTGGATGGCAATAGATAGGTTTAACAATATTTACATACAGTTAGAAGCCATTACTACAGAGAATTCCTATCCGATGATAATTTTACGAAATCATTTCATAAGCACTGATATTTTGTGTGTGACTATATCCAAGGTACATAATAAAATATGGTAAGCATAAATACCTATCACTGCTCAAATCTGAATCAACAACAGCTTCAGATGGAGGTAAGTGCCGCTTCCTTATTTTCTCCTTCAGTTTTCTCGATGACTGGCTTTCTGCACTTTCTTCACATTTCTCCTGGCAAGGAATCGATGTGCTAAAGAGTCTGAAGCCTTTAAGAAATAAAACACTACACATTAACAAGGTGCGAAATTAACAGGAGTCCAGAGTCAAATACTCCCCGATTTACTGCCGGACCTACTGCCCGATTTAATATTTGCAGGAGTCCGTGTGATATACTAACTAGTTCGTTCCAGAGCACGGCCTCGCGGAATTACCGTATTTTTTTCAGTAAAAGTCCAAAGAAGATTTGGCAGACGTGCAACCGCATGAATCTTCAAAATACATTATACATTCAACCCTGTTAGCTAACACCCCTAAATAATGGATGCCTACTCTTATTAGTGACAACAACATCAATAATATACATATACTAATGCTAAATAAAATGAATGTTTACATGTATAATGGTTAAAACGGTCATTGAGAATGGTACCACAGAAGGAAGAGTTGCCGTAAACTAGCTTTTTACAATAAAATTAGGAATACAACAATCAGAATCACATTAAAATAGGAGTGTATTAGCACGTTAGTTCTCCAAGAGTCTATCTTTTGTGAATCTGTGCATGGTATGCAAGGTATTGCACGTGCGGCGAGTGCGTTGTAGGGGTGAACTTGAATGTCGTTTAGGTTGGCAACCTACACATTTGTAAATGTGGAGCCTGGGGTCTACAGTAGGCTTTACCGGAGCTAGTCTAGAAGACATGACCCATTGTAATTTGTATATTGTATCGTATAAACATGAAGTATTGTGGGACATGTCTTCTAGACTAGGGACTTTACCCACATAGAGTGGGCCCACTGTAACTATGTTACGTACAGTGACAGTCATTTGTGTTTTTAGTATCTTCTGTTTAATTGACCCAAATGCATGTGGCTGTTGTAGCGTTATTATTGGGGAAACCGCCATAGTAGCTAAGGTTAAACAAGCTATATATTTGAATATATATTGATATTACTTAGTTATTTATCAGATATTACTAGGATATATATTAGGCCTAGGAGAGTACATGGGTCCCATAAACCATGTGCCTAACCCTACCATAACCATACCTAACCTTAATTTTATATTGATGTAAAATAGAATTCAGATTGTATTGGGCCCGGTTTCTCTATCCTAGGGGAATTTTAACCAACGATAAAACATTTTATATAAGGAATGAGAGTTTGAAGGTATATTTAGTACGTCAGTCTTACTTTTAATATAAAAAATGGCAATTTTTTTTACAGAATTTTACATGAAGTTCGGGCGTAGTCAATTTAAACTTACTTGTCTTGGACAGTTCAAGTTGTCGAAGAGCTCTCCTCTTCTCATGTCTTCATCCAATTTCTCTCAGGAGTAATCGTGCCTTCATACTGTCAATTTGCCGTCTACAAGTCATGGTTCAACATCAATTTAGTCACCTCATAAAAGAACAGTCTTCAAAAGTCCAAGGGACGAAGACGGAGTCTGAGAGACAAGTTGATTTTGATCATGTGAAATCAGTAGTACATAGTACAGGCCCGTATAGCCAGGGGGGTCGGGGGAGTTCGAGAACGAACCCACCCCCCCCCGAGCCCATCCCCCCAAGCCAAAATTTTAAGTTTTTCCCCCCCCCCCCCCCCCACCCCCCCCCCCCCCCCCCCCCCCCCCTCCCCCCCCCCCCCCCCCCCCGCCCCCCCGCTCCCACACCCCCCCCCCCCAGACCCCCCCCTGAAAAGTGCAAGAATTTACTAGGTCGCTCAATTTGAGAATGTAATAATTGCAAATGCCATCGTGCGGAGAGGGAGGACAGTGAACACCCTCCCACACCTACCCGCATCGGTCGTTGGGCTCCCTGCCTGGTCGCTTCAGCGCCCCGACAGAGCGTGTACAAGGGGGGGCAGGGGGCGGTACCGGGGTCCGGCCCCCTTGCATCGCGCAGACACGATACTGAGGGGTGTAATTTTATAACATTTTCTGGGGAGGGACCCCCAGACCCCCTTCGCGTGCTCGCAACGTGGGGTCGGTTAGCCCCTGGTACAATCCTGTACACGCCCGCGAGAAATTGCACATTGAAAAGAAGAAGCCCCCCCCCCATAGAAAGCTGGCTACGGGCCTGCTAGTAGGGCCTACAACGGCCACGTACAGCCTACAGGCTACAGTAAAACTTACAATTATTGAATTACAACATCAACAGCTAAACATGAACAACGTACGCCGTACGGTTATACAACATTGAATTTTTCATCTTACCCTACGTAATATATTAATACATGAGTGAAGCGCTACATTCTAGCCTGAAAAATTGACCAGTTCTGCTATTTTAATTATTGTTTCAATGTTTGTTTGAGCTCACAATCATTTCGTATCGCCTCTGCAGACTGCACCTCGAATCGTGTATGCGCGTATTAATCTTCTGCAAATCTTAAACAAGTGGCGATCTTTCATTTCGTACTATATCGTGTGACATTGTATTAAATAAAACACATAATTGTGCCTAATACTTATCAAATATATGCATTTTAGTAATATTACCTTAAATATAGAATTACTATCAAATGATTGTACCAAAATAACAATGCTTTTATTTTTTTATTGGCGTATGGTTTCGACGCGTCTTAAGAGGTGCTTCGGCAATGAAGGTGGAGGCTAAAACTCTTCATGTTGTTGACGGAAATTGATCGATAACATACTAAATTTGTGTTCGAAATTATCCATCCGTGAACTAGTCTTCTATTGCATGAGACAATGGGAAATGCAGCAACAGCAAAGAAGGGCGACGCGGCTGAAAGCGGTAAGAAAATTAAAGTTCTCTCCACTGGCGCGGACACTGACTCTTTCAGTCTTTGACTGCCATAGCGACAGACGATCATGGGCACCGCCACAATCGCAACGACAGAAAATATTTAGGAAACCAGGGCCAGGGGTAGAAATAAGGAGAAAAAAGAGATGGTCCACAGTATCATCTAGTTTGAAATTTAGATGGTCCTCCTAAATTTCAAATTGTTCTCTAAAAGTAATGGCTAATGCGGCGTGCAAGCGTAAGAATAAGATTTTACATGGTGATAAAATGGCTTTTAATTATTCACCTACGATCTGTGTAACGTGTGTTACACTGTAATAGAGCTTTAAAATAAAAACCTCTCGCCAAACTGCCAACTGGGCGAGTGAGTCAATAAGTTAACTTGCCCAAACGGAATCTGTACTCACCCCAAATTTTAAAACAAAAATGCTTGTAAAAATTCAAATTCAAATAAAGTTTATTGCATGGATAATCGCAGATCATACAGGCAAATATGCTACAAACTACAATAAAACAAACGCAGTGGCTACGGGTACGGTAGCCGTCGGTCATTGAAGCCCCTTTTTGGCGTTAGGGTTAGGTTTAGGGTTATGGTTAGGGTTAGGTTTAGGATTAGGGTTAGGGTTCTAGCTCATCTAAACTCT
>NW_014577668.1:98264-100682 GCF_000485595.1 Priapulus caudatus | reverse complement strand
TGTTGTCATCATTCAGGTCGTTGAAGAACATGGTGGCATCTTTATGTTGCGTATGGTTTCATGTAGTTTTGATTGAAATTGCACTTCCAGATTGTGTTTTTTGCCATAAGTTCTAAATAAGTTTGTTGCTATTTTTGACCAATTTGTGAAAGTCTTAGTAGTGCCTTCAGGAATGCCGTTGTAGAATTGAATAGATTCCTTCAGGAGGGGGTTTGGACTTGTGAATTTTGCAATGGTACCAGAATTTTGCCACTTGAAGAACTATCATAATATTATGTAATAAGGGGAACATTCCTAACTCAGCTTTGGCGGCTATGTTGGAGGTTTTAGTTCTGACTCCCAGTACCCATTTGCAAAATTTGTTCAGAATCGTTTCAAATGGGAAGCGGTTCCATAGACTGAACAGGTTTTGTATATTTGATTGGGCATGAGTATCTGATTCCGATTTGATAATTTTGGAGATGAATCTGGACCCCAAATACACGTCATAAACTCGTAGAATATGGTACTCACCTCACCTCTGAACACTTGACATTTTCAGATTTTTTTATTAAAAAAAAAATTCCTACCTACCCTACCTAATTTTTTCAAGACCGTTCTCGGAAACACATTTATTTTTTTAGGCCTAATGTACGTTTTGACCGGAGTTTCGTAGTTAAAGATAGAGCGTCTTAGACTGTGCATTGCTTTTAGTGCCTTTTTTCTAAGTTCCTCTACCCCAAATTTTGAGTTACCATTGTGGTATAGGTGGAACCCTAGGTATTTGTAGTGCGGTCTAGAGTTTAGAGTGGTGGAGCCGTATTTGAATTTATATTTGTGAACGTTTAAGTGGCTGTTGCTAAAGGTGACAGTCTCACTTTTGCTATGGTTAAGTTTTAGTTTCCAGGTGTCGCAATACTGTTTTAAGTCGTTAAGAGAATTCTGGAGGCCCGTTTCAGTCTCGCTGAATAGTACGAGGTCATCAGCATACATGAGACATTTGATTGGTTCTGACATAATTTTAGGATATACCCCATTTTTAAGGGAGTTCGGGATGTCATTTACGAACATATTAAATAGTATTGGGCTTAATATATCACCTTGACGGACTCCAGTTTGACAAGGGAAGGATTCGGTTAATCTTCCATTGCATTTTATGCTTGCCTCCGTCTTCGAATACATGTTAGTTATCACATTTAGAATATTGCCCTCTATGCCATATGTTTTTAGTTTAAGAAAGAGGCCTTTATGCCATACCTTATCAAAGGCGTTTTTTAGGTCGACAAAGCACGAGAATAGGGTAGACCTGTTCACTTTAACATATATTTATCTACCAGTGTTTTTATTATCAGGAGGTTGTCGGAGGTTCTGCGACCTTTGATAAAACCACTTTGAAACTTTGAGATTATGTTGTTTGATAGTAGATAATTAGTAATACGTTTATTGAGTAGAGAGTTGAACAGTTTTCCGAGACAACTTGTAATGGAGATTGCTCGGTAATTATCAGGAAGGTTCGGGTCACCAGATTTAAAGATGGGTGTTATTGTGCTTCTAGACCAGATTTTGGGGTAGATTCCCGATTCTAGTATTTGGTTGAATATTTTGCATACGGCTCTAGCCATCTGATCCATTGAGCATGCTATCATCTCGTTGGAAATGCTATCGAAGCCCACACTTTTGTTAGGTTTTAAAGTTGTGGAAATCTTTTTTATGGAAAATCATAAATAAACTAAGAGAAACCCCAAAAAATAATGTAGGCCCTGCCACAATATCACTACCTCAACTATTCAACTACTATAAAACGTTATACCTTGATGAATCAACAGAAAACAACCCATTGTCTACCAGAGAAACTGTAATTAACCTTAATGAAATCATAGAGCTAACAAAAGATAAAACCCATTCATCAATAGGAAGAGATAATCTAAACATCCCCTTCACTATCTCAGAAATAAAGAAGATTTTTCAATCAACCAACCCAAAAGATTAAAAACGTAAACTAAACCCTCATAATCCCCACCACAGAACATTATTCTCATATCTATGCAAATTATACAAAAAATCTGCTAAATACCAAAAAAACTCATATTTCAACAAAATGGCCTACGAACTCGAGTCGCCTTGCTGCTATATTTATGTCGTTTTTAAGTCTCTTGAGGTTTGTTGTCATCCACGGTCTCGGCGTGTTTGTCTTAGGCCTTGTTTTGTTCCGCTTAAGGCAGTATTCCGCTGCAGACATATATATATCTCTCAATTCATCGGAAGCTTCTTCTGTGTCTATTTCGTGGTTAAGGAGTATGTTATTAATTTTATTGGATATTTCAGGTTTGGTCAGCGCTAGCTTGAATCTCTCTGCTGCCAGATTATCCCATTTGAATGAACTGGGTCCTATTGAACAACTACTAAGGATATACTAACCTGTATGATACAGGCGGTATG
>NW_014577668.1:88573-98254 GCF_000485595.1 Priapulus caudatus | reverse complement strand
AGTGAAAAAATAGACTATAGGGGGAGGAGGGGTCCCTAATAAGGCGGGGTCCGGGGTGGTATTTTTCTTTTGAAAAATACCTCCGATGCAATTTCCTGCACTCTGAGGCAGCATTTTTAAACAATCTTTGTCACAAAAATCTCACTTTTGAGTTGCGTATTTTAATCTTTGGGGACACCAAAGACTAAAATACTTGCTTAAAAAAAGAGAAACAAACTTCAAATTGCTGAGGGTTGAACTGCTCAGTGACCTCAGTCTCTGCCAAGTTGTGCAAGTACAATGCTAAGGCAAAGTAATGTGGTTAAAATAAGTTAATCTATCTGCCAACTGAATTAACACAGGCTTCGACGCTTAATTGTTTTCAGATCTGTACAAAATTTACTTGCAATCTATGAGCTGTTAAGGTCCTTTTTTGGTTTAGTGCATATCATATTACCAGGAGTGTATAATATAGAGATCTATGTTATATACAGGGGTAGAAATAATGAGAAAAAAAGAGATGGTCCACATGACCATCTTGTTCGAAATTTAGATGGTCCTCCTAAATTTTAGATGGTCCTCCTAAATTTCAAATTGTTCTCTAAAAGTAATGTGGCGTGCAAGCGTAAGAAAGAGATTTTACATGGTGATAAAATGGAAATTATTCACCTACAATGAATGTATCAAATGATACAGTACTTACTTAATTGTTTATTCACTTTAATAGTATATTGGTTAATAAAGTTGTTTCAGTAGAATTTAGTTGAACCCATAACGGTCCGGTCCGTCGGACCATTGACTTTGAAAATCTGATGGTCCTCCTGATTATTTGATGGCCCCGGACCATCGGACCATCACTTATTTCGACCCCTGATATAAATAGATAGATAGGTAGATAGATATATATAGATATATCTATTATATATATCTAATCTATATTTCAGTTCGTATGTATGTATGTATGTATGTCCTCTATGCCCGGCCAAACCGCCCAAGCGATCTGGATGCAATTTTCAGAGGGCGATTTCCTATACCCGGGGAGTGTTCCTAGATGGAAAAAAAATCACCCTCTGAAAATTAAGATGCGTAACAAGTGAATAAACATTATATTAGAATTAAAAAATTTCCCACTCCAGCCCAATAGGAAACTATATCATGTCAGCTACATGTAGTGCGGTTTGGCCTGGCATATGGCGGACACTGGCTTCTTGCATATTTTGATTGGTCCTTTTTACTTCTTAGTAGCTGTGTTTTGTTTCTGCTGTAAATCATAATTTAGCTTTTTCTAAATCCAGTATCATGTAATCTTCTCCATTCTGATTCATTGAGCACCATAGAGTTATACAAAGTAAAGTAAGTGTATCAGTGAAAAGGTTATGCTTTTATCATATATCATGTTAGTGAATTGTTACATATATGAAGGTCTTAAAAATACAATTAAGAAGCTTCAAGAACTGGGTATACTAGAGCTTCAAGTTGTCATATGATGGGTTTATGTTGCAACTCCTAAAAGAACTTGGCAATGGCAAGAGTTAAAAAAAACACATTAAGAATAATTTTGTTACATTTTTTAATACTGCTTTATATTCTTAAAGTTTTATTTTAAGAATTTAATGAGTGCATGTGCAAGCACTGAGCGAAGTTTTAATTAAATTGTTATTTAACTACAACTCGATTAAAAACTTTTTAAGGTCCTGAACCCAATGATATTTGAAAAGTATGGCACGGTAATGTTTTTTATTGGTGAAAATTGAAAACCACATATTATACATTACCTGTTACGTATATCTAGTGCAATGACAGAAGTTACTAGTTTTGTATTACTGCATTTATCTGTCTTATGTTTTACTGATGGAATGTATTTAGTGTAGCATGTTTTAAAACTAATATTTATGGAGACGTGTTTTTTATGTGGTGGTAAGGCCAAACAAAAAAATAGACCTGTGTGTTTCCTATTGCATCGAAAACAAAAGTAGGGTAGGTAGGTAGGGATAAAAGTAGGGTAGGTACTAAGGTAGGGATTTTTTTTATTTTTTTTTATTTTTTTATTCTTTGGTTCCTAATATCCCTCTGATGCATGCTATAAAGTGGTGTATAGGTAGGGATAAGTTAGTAAGCAAGTCCAGAACGTGTTTGTAGTAAAAAAATCTCAAGTTTTGTCTGTCAGATTTCAAATTAAAAAACTTTTCGGGGTCTGCCCTAATAATCTAGGGACGGTCGGTCGACCGGAAACACCTAGTTTTTTGTTTGGCCTAAGTAACCAGTGTGAGCAAAATTTGTTTACAATTAATGACTGGTTCATTTCACCCTGGTTGAAGGATTTAATAGTGAATTGTAGGTATGGACTTTCTCAATATATATATACAAGAAGAAGCAAGGTGTGGAATGCTACAGAATATGTGATACACTATTGATAAAATGCATGTCAACCTATCAGTGACTGGATAATATTTGGTATGGTTATGGTTGTAAAGTGCAGTTTAGTATTTTCTACTAGGTTCTAGGTATTGCCTTGTGGTTACATTCTAGCGCTGAGAGGGTCTATGTCCCCCGTGTATGTACGTTCCGGCAGTACCCAGGGGGACATAGACCCTATGAGCGATTCTAGCACTCACTGTATATTTACATTTTAAATGTACATACCACTATTACTAGGCATGCCTGTGTGTACATATATATATGTGATTATATATGAAGGTATGTTTGCTGTGCAAATAAATAATGCACCGTACGTAGGTACCAGCTTGTGTGCAACAGCTAGAGGTGGCCATTTAGTCTGCGAGTGTTTCTAAATGTATGCTATATATATATGCTATTCATAATCACAGCTATATAATAGGCATGAATGATTTATCCTGAAACTAATGGGCAGGAGACCGCACATGTAAAGAACAGTTATACGTATACATGTAAATGTTTACAAATATTTTAAATGCAAAGGTGTTGACATTATTTGCACTCACATGTATCACCCATTTATTCACCGCGGGTGCCACTGCATCCGTGGATAAACCACATGTAAAGATAAGTGAAAAGGTTACACGCCAATTCCCCTAAGAGAATTGGGAAGTGCTTGAAACACCTGGTGAGATTACCATGAGTTGAAGCTAAATACAGTCATTGAAGCCTGCATGTAAGTCACTGAAGGTAAATGCCAAAGCAAAGGTGTCCTTTATCGGCAGGTGACCATTTTACAGAGGTGGGTTTTACTTTATAACTTTCTCTTCAAGGAAATTTCAAAAGTAGGTGTACGTTGTAGATACGTATACGTTGTAACTTGTATAGAGGTGATACTGCCACATATTTACCTGTATAGTTATTTATTGCTAACATGGCAGAACCTGCTTTTATGCACGTCTGAAAGTTAATTTGGTGGAGTTGCACCCCTACTCTACAAGTCTAGGCCGCATATTTCTCAAATTTTTAACCTCGTTAACTACTTACCATCAGCAATACCTTTCCTACTAGGTTCAAACATATAGATGAAATGCTGGTACAAAAAAGGTAAATAAACAAATTGTTATGGTTCCTATCCGATACCTTTCTGTCTACACTGTGTGCCTGAGTTTTAATTTACAACCGTTCTTCCGCAATATTTACATTTATGGCTAGACTTGACATTTGAAATAAGTACACGAACCTTTTCACCCTGATGTTTGCAAGGATTGATTGTCTTTTTTTAAGTTATTTCCAAATAGCCTACTGAAATCTGATTAGCTATTGAAAGTTCAAACGCATACATTCTGATCAATGAAGACGTATGAGGTGAGGGGAAAAGGGCTTCTGGTATTGTATAACTGCCGTAGTTGTATGGCATGTGGTTATGGCTGAGAGTGAGATGCTGTACTGTAAATGTAATGATGAAAACAATGTCATGTGATTCGATGTCAAGATTTTATGACCGAGTTGGTAATAATATTAGATCGAAGAGCAGTAAATGAACAGTGACTCGTGTGGGCAGCTGGTGCATGTAATGCAGGAAGACCGGATAGGATTCACTCTGCACATATATATATATGCTCCAGTGGCACGAAGCATGGCCAGCCTCTCACTGCATGATGATGCCCTCTTGTGTGCTAGCAACTCTGGTTCCGTCTTAAGGGACCTGCTTGTAATACTCGGAATGCTCGGTAAAACTTACACGCACGTGTGTCGTGCTTCACACATAACACAGCAATGACTCGTGCGCAGCATCAGAATTTAACCGAAACGTTATCTGAAGTTGAATATAGTATATAGTGAGGGCAAAATGTAGACAATCACCAGCCTGTTCACTCGTTATTGTTTGTACATCCTTCCGTCAATATATATCTCAGACGTCGTATTCTCCTTCTATATTTGCAACCTGTATCTGTGTTGGTTCTGCATAATTTCGATATCATGAACTGTATAAACACTTATATATACTTCTTACCTAATTTCTTGTGCGTGGGCATTTCACATCGGTGAGTTTGCAGCCTCGGCGTGGAAGCGGGTGTATCTGCGGTGATGCAGGCAGCCACTGACGATCTTTTTAGAGAAAAGGCAGTGAGCACGTGGCCGGTCGCTGTCAGCGCCACTGTAAGCACACCGGCAGCAAAACCACGGGTCATGCACCCGATGCTTTCAACTGTGCCATCCTTCACTCGGCTTGCGTCAGCTCGCAGGGAACGTGTAGCCGGCTGCACTCTGCTATAGACATCTGCCTGATCAGCAGACTGCGCTGTCGAGAAACCGTGAAGCTGTGTGTACAATAGATAAGGCTGCGGTGGCGACTTGGTCACATTTTTCCTCGATGAGGGATGAGAATGTGTAAGATGCGATACGTAGCTCCACGCGTTGGCTTCATCCAGTCCAACCGATCGCGTTCAAGGGGGCCGGCTCAGAGATACGGCCTGTCGTTTTGGGATAATTACAATATTTACATGTAGATGCACAGATGTGGTGTGCGCATCTGCAGGAAGACCTGCCAGAGCTTCAACACTTCTACCCCCTTGGGCTATCGTGAATGGCTGTAGCCTGTGCCCTTCACCAGAACTGCCTGTGTGCTATTTATACCTGCCCCCAGAGTGCTAGCGCGGCTTATGTTCCAAGCTCACAATCTTGGCGCAATCTGTTGAAAAAGTGGCCAGTGTTTAGAAGGAACGGGAGGGATGGATCATATAGCTGTGTGTGGGGCAAGAATAGGTCTGCGAGGCTTGTTGCCACTGTTGGGCCTAAACATTCCTGGCATGCCTCTTCAGATTCAGGTGTAATGTTAGGTGGTGTGGGATGGCATGGGGGGTGGGGGTCGGGAGGAGCTGATGGGGGAAAATTGCTGCTCAATTCGCGCTAATTTTTTTAAATAAATGCATGCATCGCAGCAGCATGCCGCATCCTCTGTCCGTCTCGGTCGCCGTGGTAACGTCCATCTCGCCGTCTTCTCCCTCCGGCAGTTCGTGGCAAGTGTCGGCAGCAGGATGGAGGAAGCCAGCGCTGCAGTACACATACACTCTGCCCCCTCCTCTCGTTGGGCGGCCCCACTGCCGCAGCTTCCGCGGGCCTATCAGCAGCGGCATGTGTGTCCCGTGCTAGCCTCGTGCAGCGCCAGGCCCCGTCCCGCACAAGTGATTTGTCCCAGGCCTTGTTCAGTGGATTATGGCTGGGGTGTATTGCGCTTCATTACAGCAGTCTAACTTTGTAATGGCATAGCAGTGCGTGCAGAGGTTACGCTACGCACTGCACACTGTGAGAATGTCGTCCAGCGAGGAGTCATCTGAATACACATCTGAGTACGAAGAGGAGTCATCGGAAGAGGAAACCGACGAAGAGGAGGAAGAACCGGAAGAGAAAAAGGAGGCGCAGGCTACGTTTACGTGGCGTAAAATGGGTCAGGGAAGCGCAAAGGTCAGTGCCGTTGACAAGGTCAGCACGGGGTCCGAAGAGACGGTCAGCTTCACGTTAACAAGACACAACCTCTGCAAGAAGTCTTCAGTGTGTGAGTGTGTCTTCTATCATTGCCACTCTACGTGAACCTACGTGCAGTAGCTTGCCGTGTCGCGATGTCACGTACGGCCACTCTAATTAATACATTCTCGTCCGTGCAGCCTCTCTAGTTGACAGGTCTTGTACACGGAGCCTGCTTGCATCCACGTGACGTCCTAAATCAATAGTGCAACTTATATCATATAGCAGTGCTTCAACAGCACAGATGCAGCTCAGAGCTCAGCCTTCTGGTGCCGACTATACTCATCAGATAATAGTTGCGTTCAGTTTGCCGTAATGTAGGCTAGGTGGAAGGACTCCAATGCATGAATTTTTGACGAGGTGTTAAATAGATCATCATCGTCAGTCGTCACCATCATCAGATTGTCGGCCTGCTGTCCTTGACCTAGGTTATCGTGGCGCTGTGTCGCCCACAGCGCATAGTTACAGTTATTACATGGTATTTGTGGGGAGTTATGATTGAATCCGGCAAGATCAGGTCACTAAGCATATAAACAGTGTTCTTTTCCACGCAATATACTCATATATATATATATAATAGGGAATCCCCTATTATCCCTATATATAGGGGATTTCCTATTATCTACTGCTGATATATATATAATATAATCAGTAGCGTATAATGACAAATACGTCTTTATACGCTCCTGATATAATATACTGATACCATAGAATGCCATGAAAGTAGTCGGTAGATAGCTGGTAACATTTAAAAGGTTGGGTGCGCAGTAATACCACGATGAAGATGCCGCTCATTATCATACATTATCATACGGTGCTGAGAGCTGCTCTAGTGTCTAAGGAGGCTGTTAATTGAAGTGCGCTGAACTTCATATTCTTAAATTAAGAGGTCAGCACTTCAGCACTTTCAGCTATAGCTCGTTTTCTCCGTGACCCTGATCACTGACTGGGGCACATGGCCACGAAGTCAATTGCCACCAACAACCACAAAAGTGTTGGTGGGCGCAAGAGCTAGGGCTTCATTGCTCAAATACCGATTCTATTTGCACAGATTCACTCAATTGTAAGCAAACTAATAACAAAAAACCGTGGCAACATTTTCATTGGCGCTGCACGTGGAACCAATTTAAATTTTGATGTTACAGTGGAACTCTTGGTAGCCGGCTAGACTTCTCGAAGTGTGAAAACTGTGGATGTTTAGCTTATTCGACAGGAAAGTTGGCATTATATAGTGTTCTAAGTCAACAGCCATAACACGTTGGAAATAGAACTTTTAGAAGGAACGTATATATATTTAGAAAAGCTGATAATACCTAGGTATAATATTAGCTCTTGATAGCGATTTATATAGCGATCTGTATATAATAGTAATTGATAATTAGGGAACACATGACATCATGGCTATAGCAGTCGGATCCAGGAGAGACCCAGTAGCTATAAGTGTCCAACGCCTACCATAATGTGTTTGAATATTTCGAATGCATGAATAAATATAGATTACAGAAACAGTAGCTAACCTCTCCTGCAGGCACCTGCTGTTGGTCGTGCTTCTGGTATTACGGTGGGAAGTCATTTTCTATTGGCGGCCATACATACGAAAAAATCCCAATAATTCAGCAGTTGTTTTTTTCGAGCAATCACAATGCCACCCTCTCAATTGACGGTGCGATACCAATCCATATATATACCTTGTTAACACGTAAAATGGCCACTTTGCAACGAGATTTTAGCGCCAAACAGTAAGGCTTCTTTTAAAAATTCCCTGGCCATCACAAGATGCACACCGGACGGGTCACCCACATAGGCAGACGCAGCAAGGATTCTAGGTTCTGAAATTTATAAACAATTACAGAGAGTTCTGACTCTTTTCCGTTGACAAATAAGAAAAACGAAGCTCGCGGATACGCAGCAAAATGATCTAATTTTTGACCAGACCTGTCCTAGCGCTCATTGGCCTATTTGCACGCGTAATACCTTCCCCCCGAATTGCTTTCACGTAGATCGGCGTTTTAAACGGGATTTAGCGAGCAAGCCGCAGACCGGGCACCGTAGCGACTGTCACTAGTAGTGGGTGGTTACGGCATCTAGTCCTCCTCACCGTCACTAGCAGTGCCTTCACCTCAGTAAATACTGTTTTAAAAATGTCTAAGAGCGCGCGAGAGAGTGTTGGATGGGGAAGGAAGAATGGGGAGGGGAGAGCAAGAGCAAAAGCCATAAAGTGTCAGTGTGTGAGCTGAGGTCATGTGAGATTTCGCTCGCCATACCAGCTAGCTAAGCTGCTTGTACACGGGATAGCGAGTCTCAGGGCATGTGTGCCGAGTTTGTGCGCGCGCATGTGTACGTGTATGCGCGCGTGTGCGTGCGAGCGTGTGTGTACGTGTGTATGTGTATGTGTGTGTGCGCGTGAGTGCATGTGCGTGCGTGTGCGCGCGTGTGTGTGTATGTGTATGTGTGCGTGCGTGCGTGCGTTTGTGCGTGCGTGTATGTATGTATGTGTGTGTGTATATGTATACATGTATGTATGTATGATTGTGTGTGTGTGTCACTGTGTGTGTGTGTGTGCGTGCGTGCGTGCGTGTGTGTGTGCACACGTCATTAAGTTGCCGTTGCCTGCCGCTGTTATCGATCGTGCGCACTTCTGCGAGAAACATTAGGCAGTCACACCTTCCATAAACTGTACACATAATACTAATGTGACCATTACCTCGCGTGTCATCCCCCCTCAGCCACGATATGGTTTCTTTGTCTCTCAACGAGAATAGCAGTGAACCAGAGTTATCACTTTATTCGCTAGCAACTACTTCAGCAGGAATGGAAACAATGTCTTGGCATTTTTATGTCATGCTAAGCTTATAATAGCATTCTGTTATCTGCCTTCTGCTAAAATTGTAATGCCAAAACAAAGTGCCGCAGTAGAGCAGGTGCCTTTATACATGATATCAGGAGCTAATGCTCCTGATGATATGTTATTTAGATTTTATTAGTACAGTAAGCAATTCGTGACTTGTGTGTGGGATTATAATTGCTCGTGCTCCTTGCTGTGACCATAAAAAATATTGGATTCATTATTTTATACGTAGGGCTTACTGCTCTTCAGTTAAATCCCTGAGGTGGTTGGTCACTTTTTGTTACTCCGACAAGACATCCGAGCTATGCGTAGAATCTGTGTGGATGGATGCAGGTGAAGGGAGAAGCTGTAACACACAGCAGGGAGAAGCTGTAACACACATCAGGGAGAAGCTCTAACACACATCAGGGAGAAGCTGTAACACATAGCAGGGAGAAGCTGTAACACACAGCAGGGAGAAGCTGTAACACACAGCAGGGAGAAGCTGTAACACATAGCAGGGAGAAGCTGTAACACACAGCAGGGAGAAGCTGTAACACATAGCAATCTGTAAACACTTATAGCAGAGAGCAAGCTCTAACAAACAGCAGAGAGGCAAGCTGTTACAGCAAGCGAGCAGGGAGAACTGTCGCACACGGCAGGGAGAGCTGTAACACACAGCAGGGAAAGGCTGTTTAACACATAGCAGCGGTAGAAAGCTGTAACACATCTATTCAGCAGGGAGAATCTGTAACATTCACAGCAAGGGAGAAGCTGGTAATCACACATGCAGGTGAGAACTGCTAACAGGCACAGCAGGGAGAAGCTGTAACCTCTAACACACACCGCACGCGTTTTCGAGAGAGCTCTACACCATTTTTCCACAGCTGCGTGAGAATACTTCTACACACACAGACAGCGCGAGAATCTTAGCACAGTCAGCAGTCAGT
>NW_014577668.1:75254-88548 GCF_000485595.1 Priapulus caudatus | reverse complement strand
GCAGAGAGAAGCTGTAAAAATAGCAGAGAGAAGCTGTTTAGCACCAGCAGCGGAGAAGCTGTGCACACGGCAGGGGAGAAGCTGATACACATAGCAGAGGGAAGCTGGCTAACAACAGAGGAACCGAGACTCGTCAGCGCTTTTGTATGTAGTAGGTACCGTAGTATATTATTATATCTTAATAGCACAGTAGACCGTTAATACCATCCCAGTACTAGAATATTAGATACACACGCATGGAAGAGCTGTAGCACACGGCAGGGAGAAGCTGAACAACATAGCAGAGAGAAGCTGTAACATACAGCAGGGAGAAGCTGTAACACATAGCAGAGAGAAGCTCTAACAAACAGCAGAGAGAAGCTGTAGCACACAGCAGGGAGAAGCTGTAGCACACGGCAGGGAGAAGCTGTAACACCAGCAGGGTGAGAGCGTGTAATCACACAGCAGGAGAGACAAGGCAGGGAGAAGCCCTACTGTGTTCTGAGTGTTCTCGCAGCTACAGTAGTTCACGTTGCAGAGTGAAACCAACACACAGCTCTCTTCATTGCGCTATATAGGCAGTAGGGGCCCTGATCAATAATAAGGACCGCATGGATTGATCTAGGTTGCTGGCATTTTGCTTGGCATGTCGGGTTGTGCAATGGCAATGCTGTCCACGTGTATGTACGTGCGCGCGCGCGCGTGCGTGCGTGCGTGCGTGTGTGTGTGTGTGTGTGTGTGTGTGTGTGTGTGCGTGCGTGCGTGTGTGTGTATGTTTGGTGGTGTGCGTGAGTGCGTGCGTGTGTGGCTGTCGGTATGGATTGGATAAGGATCTGTGTGGTCATAGTAATGTCTTTCGTTAATAGTAAAACATTTCGGACCCATTTGCGTCGAGTAAACCACACTTATAGACCCTCTACCGATTGTCATCGAGAGAGCGTGATTGTTATATAATCTACGTAGAGGTTGGATGTGATGGGGAATTATCAGTACGTGTTTGATGACAATCTTAAGAATGTATTTGATTGTGATCAGTAGAATGTAATTGAAATTGTGGTCAGTAATACTGTCTAGTGTGATTGAGTTTGCTAAAACGTGGTTGTGATCATGAGTGTTATTTTGATTGTGATCGGGGGAGCGGCTTGTGACAGTGGACAAAATAGTGTGATTGTGAAGTAATTAAGTAGATCAGATAGTGTGATTGTGATCCGCAGAGAGTGTTCTAAGCAAGTTAGTGTGATTGTGAGCAAAATAGTGTGACTGTGAGCGAGATAGTGTGACTGTTAGCACTATATTGTGATTGTGAACAACATGGAGAGTATTGTGATCATTGTGAGTGTGAGTGTGGTGTGCGCGATCGTGTGATTGTGAGTGAGATAGTGGGATTGTAAAGATTAAAGAAGGCAGTGGGATTGTAAACGAGACAGTGTGAGTGGGAGCAAGATGGTGTGATTGAGAATGTGAGCGCGGTATATGTTAGTTGGTGATGCACGAATGCAGTCGTCGATGCCGACGCCCACGGACGTAGAACGTGAAGCCGCAACCTCCTCTTGGCTATACCGGCATTACGTAGCGTAATGCAGTGCATCTTCACTCGCTGTATCAATTAAACATTGGGCTTCTGTCTTATGCATGTATGTGCGCGCATGCACGCACGCAGACACGTACGCACATACAGGTACATGTACTCAGGACTGCGCGCCCATCGTGTTCAGTCCCGTATTGCAGTGGTCAGTGGTGTGGACTGGATAGATGTGAGCAGGGGTTAATAATGACAATTTGTCATTATCAACCCCTGATGTGAGTAGCACATGTTGTTTGCATGCCGCGTAGATTCAATTTCATATATTGAACAGTTTGATTTACCGTTACAGGCAAAAAGAACAAACCAGTGACTTGTAAGTAAGTTTATCTCTGTTTCTTGAACGCGACGAGGTATCGTGGATTCACAAACATGCACCAATTCTCTGCACCCAACACGCATTCCTTGATATGAATTGTTCGCTGTACGTAGATATATATATATATATTATCAGGAGTTAATGAGACAATTTGTCTCATTAACTCCTGATATTGTATATACAGGGCATCTTGAATATATATATTTGAGTTTGCTGCAGTCTTTAGGCGTACGTCGTCTATTTGACACTAGCTGTAATAGGCGGCTCATATATTACCTGCTCGACACACAGTGACGCACAGCCACTCACGAAGACATGTACGCGCGCGCGCCCTCATACACACATCTGCTCGGCCGGCCGGCCGCACGCACGCACGCGCACACACACACATGGGCGCGCACACACGCACGCACGCACGCACGGGCGCACACGCACATGCGCACATGCGCACACGCTCACACAAACGGACGTACACGCACACACGCACGCACGCACGCACGCACACGCGCACACACACAGACGTTCACGCACACACTCACGCACGCACGCACGCACGCACACACACACATATATATATATAGTTTTATACGTGCACGCACGCACGCACGCACGCACGCTATCACGCACGTTGGTACACGGATGGGAGAACGATGTTGGTTTAAATGATTATCCATTGATTGCCATACGGGATTGCACCACTTCTGCGCGCAGTGCTATAGCTAGCATCTCTTCGCTTCACACTGAATGTACCTTTTGTATAGTAGTACCTTAAGTAGTCGTTCAAGAATAATTATGATGCTCGCGTGCGATACCAAGCGTGTCATCTCAGGTTAACACCCCCACCCCCCACCCTCCCGCGCGCTCTGTCCTTCCAGCGTCTAGCGTCACACGCGCACAGGCATGGAGACGCATCATGAACGCTATGTGCATGCTCTCAGCCTCTCGTGGAACGGCAATTAATTTCTGCTGTATGATGCGGTGACGATCAGCGCTCTGCGCCGTAGTCGGTTTACGCTGCTGCTGCTGCTGCTGCTGCTGCTGCTGCTGCTGCTGCTGCTGCTGCTGCTGCTGATGCTGCTGCTGCCTGTGGCCGTTATCTGACGTGAGGCACTGCGTTAGCACGTAAGAGGGTAAGCCAATATCAGCGCGTCAAGGCATAGCAGAGAGCTGATATGTGGATCCTCCCTTGCTGTCTGTCACTGCTGTAGATCGCTGCTGGTGGCTGAATAAGGGAAACGCTGCGTTCTATTTCTCAGTGATGATCCACTGTTTACATACCGTGTAGAGAAGGCAGAGTGGAAGAGCATATGAGGGGAGCTGACGGGGGGGGGGTGAATGTGAGGGTGGAGCGGGGAATGCTGGGGAGGGGGGAGGGGGTAGAGGGGAAGACGAAACGAGTTGGTTTGGGTTACAGGTTGAGCATGCATGAGGACGCGATTCAGCGTTTAGTTCAGATCTGTATGCAAGAATCTGCGTAGTTGCTTTCACTGAAGGTACACCTACTCGCGTGCGTGCATGTGCTTGGATTGCCTACAGCAGAGCGTAGTGCCAAGCACTAATGTTCTGTGTATTAATCATGCCGCATAGTCTCACCCTGCGTGTGCATAAATCTTTCACTCGGGCACATGTATGCAAACACGTTCGAAGTTCCTTATCTGTAGAAAGCCTTATCTGTAGAAAAGCTGCCAAGTTCACATTTGCGTAGTGATACTATTTTACGTCTTTATTAAGTCGCTGTGGTTTTTCACAATCAATGGTTTATGTTTTCTAGAAATAGTTTAACTGAAAATGGTGGGAGAGTGAGAAAGGGAATCTAATATCTATATTAGAAATATAATTATATTTATAACAGTACATTTTGCTGATTGACGCCTAAATATAGCACAATAAACTAAACCTTGTTATTGTATAATATCTTATCAGTATCTTGTATTTGATTAATTGGGTGGCCTTTGTGAGTAGTCCGCCGTGATTAGTTCTATGACTAATCAGTTATAATAGTTACTTTGTGTTTATTTGATGTAAATTTTTTATTTGCAGTTAAGGAATTCTTGGAGAAGGCACAGAAAGAGTTCAAGGAAAAATGGGAGAATCCACAACAGGTAAGAGCCATATATGTATATATATGCTGCTAGCATTGGCTTGCATTTAAATGCTTCGATCACAGATTTGGTCAGGTTACATTAATGTAAGAAATTTTATAACATGGAGTATTCATTATTCATTGTTCTTGCTGGGAATTAAGCAGCCACTCGGGGATAGGAGATAGTAAGGGAAACGGATGATATCAGTAAGAAAGCTAGTGAGTGGTTTGAAGCATTGGCGTCTTAGAGGACAGTGGGAACACATAAATCAAAGACAGGAAGACCAGGTAGCACTGTTTGCCTGTAAATGGCTTCTTTAAATACGTCTGAAAACTATGGGAATTTGTGAAGTAGTGGCAGAAGCGTGGAATAGTAAGTTCGTTCTCAGATTGGCACATGATGTTTATATTTATATATTGTTTTCACTAGTGCTGCACTGCCCAGCTTTCTGTTTATAGATGTGCAGTTTAAGTCGGCGCATATATATATAACCGATAACTTGCTATTTTTATCCACGCATTCTGAGAGTAATTATAGTTCTCAAGCCGGAGGGGAAAAATCTTCGTTTGCGAATTGACGTGCCGATATGCATGGCGCCCCTAGCCGTTGGCCAGAGCACGCACGTGTGTGTGTGTGTGTGTGCGTGCGTGCGTGTGTGCGTGTGTGAGTAAAGGCCATGTTGTTATCCCCTTACAGAACACAGCAGGCCTAACAGACTTCGACCGCATCAAGACCCTTGGTACAGGATCGTTCGGCCGAGTGATGCTGGTGCAGCACAAGGCTTCGAAAGAGTTCTACGCCATGAAGATACTGGATAAACAGAAGGTGATTGTTGTAGCTTCCTCTCCTCCCGTGTACGCTCCCGCGGCTCACTCGACTCGTCTGCCGCTAAAGTTTGTATGGCTGTTCCATTGCCTTAGATGTAATGTGCCGTCCAAGGCGGGTAGATCCCCCCAATTTTTCTCGAGTGTCCATTCGACACTGATGACGTGAGTGCCTGTGGCTGCTGGCTGAGGGTTGGTTACAAGTTACAACAATGAATTTACAACAGCATCCGTCTGATTTCGTTCTCTAAATCGGCTGACTGGTGAGTACTCACGCTCCCACCAATGGCAGGCCACGTTTGTTTTCGCTAATGAATCTGTTTTGCGATTTTAACTTGGCGGCAAAAAGCGTGCCGATTTGGTTTGAGGCAAACATTTTTGGCCCATCTGAAGTGCGTATATGTTTGACAAAACAAACATAGGGCCACCCATATGAGTGCAGCACTTTTGATGAAAAAACACGGGGAGAGCATCTATTTAAAATGGGCCGGCTTCATGTTGGTGTTCGTGAACATGCTTGCAGAATCAGCCGTGTGTCGTTCACTATGACAGATCCATTGATCGCATCCCTGGAACTACTGATCAAGAACATCACGACTGTGGCCGTTGTCCCGCATACGCTTGCGGAAATCGTTTACGCTTTCGTACTCGTTCACCCGGCATCCCGTGTATTGAAGCCATTTCTGTCCTGTCACGCGCGGCGTGAACGCAACACAATTAGGGGAAACTCGGAACATTTGTGTATGGATTTCTGCATGTGGCCGAGGTGCAGGGATGCGGGAGATGGGGGCAGTTGGCGTGTATATATCTATATTTATCCCCCATCGGCTGGTATTTATGATTGCACATGTAGTGAGCCGTTATCGCTCGCAGTCTCCCATGTTCTAGATGTCAACAGATGTACTGAGACTTGATAGCAGAACTGGAATGGCACAGCGATCGCGGGTCATACTCCATTAGGAGTGTTCCTAACTTTAATGTCATTAATGGTCATAATAACATATATATATATATATATATGGTCATGGTCATCATATTAGTTTGCGGTTTAAATGTCATTTAGGTTAGGTAGTGTTAGGATAGTCAACAGTAATCATTAATCAGTTAATGAATCAAAGTTGGGAATGCCTCTATATGGAGCATCGTAAAGACTAAAAGATCTAAAAGATCATAATAATACATTGTTTTTATTGCATTATTTAGTGAGTCCGATCATCGATTATAACTCGATCATCGTTAACAGTGGCTGCGAACCAAGCGCTTGTTATCAAAATCCATAATCGATTGCCATTAATTTTTTTTTTTTTAACTGAACAAGAAAACTTGACAAGTATAAGAATCAGAGATATTCACCTACTGAACAAGTTACTTGTTATTAAAATCATGTATTATACACACACAGTAGTACAGTGCAAAACAAACAGTAAATCCAGGCTAACACCAAGCACATACATGCACACACGTAAGGCGCACGAGTTGCCACACAGTATGCAAGGCATATCACACCCCAGTAACGCGATTGTAACGCAATCATCGTTACTTGGTTCCGAACAACGCGATGATCGATTTACTGAAATTACAACCGATCTGACAACACTGCGCCCCATTATTATTATTTTACACGTATTATTAGTTCTTGATTGCATGCTAGTCCTTTTAAAATACAGGAGTTCCACGCGACATTTGTTCAGGCTGTTCTCGAAGTTTAAATTGTACATGCATACCTTCCTCGCATATTTCTGTACGTACTTGGTGTATTGCCATGGTACACATGCATCCATACACTGACTGTGTGTGCTGTATATTCATAGTAATTTCACCAGTGATGAGTGAAGCCCTTTAAGGTATGTCAGCTGACTTCTATTCATATATATATTATATATATATACTATGAGAATCGGTGAGGGATATATTATATATATAATATAATATATAGATATATATATATATATATATATATATATATATATATATATATATATATCTGATGTATGGATTTGTTTATGTTATGTTGCCATTAAAAGCTACTGTAGTACCTATCTGGATAGGATGGACAACCTGCTAAGTGCTGACTATTACTTCAAGTGAGAATTTTGCTAGCCTTCCCCGATCGTTCTCGTATATTGGCGACCATTACAGTACTTCCTGCTGTTGCTTGTGTAACAGCAAGTGTCTACAATAATTCTAATACGTCTTAAAACGATCGCACATCGTTGCTTTCACCTAAATATAAGACAATCGAAATTTTATTTGTTGACTTCTCATTGACGCAGCTACATGATCATGCAACTTGTTTTTTTCGCTAAAACCCTGTCCCTGCACTTTGCTAATGGTAATTTGCATAAAGTAATAGACACTGTTTAACAGTCTAAAAGCACTTAGGGCACTCAGTGTGATACTCTGTCTGATGTCACCAATTACCAGGAAATTATCAAGACATTGAATAATGTGGCTGCCTTATTTGCAATTTTATATACCATAACAGTATAATCTCGTAGTAATTTTTATACTGAAGTAATCAGTAATATGTCCACTAATAGTTGAGCCCTAATCTGTTTACATGTTTGAATTTTTCGATAAATTTAAGAGATAATTTTAACACTGTCACAATATTCATTAACTTATTAACCGTACTGCTAATTATGGTATTAAAATCAGACAAAATATAATCATATATCAAAGATCGGAAGCAACGTCTGAAGTGAGTCTTATAAGCAGTTAGATAAGATAAGAGTGATAAGTTCACTCAGTAGCTAGTTTAAGGGACTCATCTGTCTTGTTGGCTGGCTGATTTCAGGATAAAATACGTGCAAATAATTGGTGGCAACGTAGCAGCATAAGTGTATGTGTGCGTGCACGTGCGTGACTGTATGTCATTACTTCTGCAGCTATAGGTTCAATGTCAAGATTTTCACGAGCATTTGATGTAAATATTCTCCACTCAGCATCTAGACCAGCTTCTAAGCTGTAGTAATCGAGTGTATAACAATCACCTTCTCTCAGGGACAGGCAGCCACGTACTGGGTGTGATGCTACATAAGTCACCAGGCCTGCTTCTACGTAACACACGGGTTGTGATGCTACCTAAGTCACCAGGCTTGCTTTTCCCTCTTTCTTGGCAATTTTATTGGCTTCTCTTATTGGCAAAATTTCGATAGCCCACCACAAAATATTTTGGCTATAGGTCTGTGGCCCCCTCATCGTATCTCGAAGACAAAAATTTACCAATAGGAGTTGTTGTCCTGTCACCAGGCTTGGATCACTGCTAATGTCACGTTGTTGTTGTTGTTGTTGTGATGCAGGTGGTGAAGTTGAAACAAGTGGAGCACACACTGAACGAGAAGAGAATCCTGCAGGCTATCTGCTTCCCATTCCTTGTATCACTAGAGTACCATTTCAAGGTAACTATACCATGACTTTTCATCTTTGACACTTTAGCGTCTCTAAAACACATTCGTTTATTTTCAGTGTAAATTCTGTATTGCAGTTGTAGCTTATGTCTAGATACAGTTGAAGAGGGAGATGTGAATCAAGTTGTAATTGATGTGGGGACATGCGTTTTTTCTTCTCTGAATCTTGTAACGCTACCTTAGTAGTGCACCGCTATGTTTGCTCAGTGATATCACGTGCACATGAATTATTATTGATGATGGGCGTATGGTAATATGTATTTGAAGTTGGTTTACTCTTACAATAATAGGTAATACCTTATCCTAGGCTGGAGAGAGTGGGTGTCTCTTTTTTGGTTTAATTTATTACTCGGGGGGGGGGGGGATCGTGGTTTAATTTATCACTCGAGCTTTCGTGTGTTTACGCGGATAAAAGAGGATTAAAGAGTGTTCATTCGCGTTCATTGCAAATGTTAATACGTGATTGCAGGTTGTTATACTGTACGTACGAGATTTCGTGGCGAACTGCTAAATTTACGGCTTTGGAAATATATTTAAAATGTTACAGAGAATCTATTTTTGCAGTCAGGTTTCACTAAAAGAGCATAGTCTGCTAAAGGGATCGTGTGCGCGTTTGGTTGAGGAGCTGGTGACGGAATGTTGTGGCAGTGTGCGCGTGAGGGTTAGGCCGGGTTGAAGGCATGCTGTCGTTACCAGCCGCCCGGTTGCGGCGTTAATGTGGTTATTGAGTGTAAAAGTATAGGATGCTTAGCACTGCTGTGCAGCGATGAATCGACTCCTCACAGCTGCTACTGACAGAAGGCAATGTTACTACTGCTGCTACTGCAACTGCTGCTCCTACTGCTGCTACTGCTGCTTACTCTGTTGCTGCTATGTAACCTTTTTTTGGCTGCCTGCTGCCTCTACTGCTGTAGCTGCTGCTGCTGTGGCTGCTGCTACTGCAACTGCTGCTCCTACTGCTGCTCCTACTGCTGCTACTGCTGCTACTGCTGTAGCTGCTGCTGCTGCTGTGGCTGCTGCTATCTGTGTAGCTGGCCCTGCTGTGTAACTGCTGCTATCTGCTCGCGCTGCTGCGACTGCTCACTGCTTGCTGCTACTACTGCTCTGCTGTGCGCTGTGTGACTGCTGTGCTGCGGCTTACTGCTACTGCTGCTTGCTACTACTGCTGCTGCTGTGGCTTGCTGCTAACTGCCGTGCTGCTGGTGCTGTGGCTGCTGCTGCCTACTACTGCTGCTGCTTGCTGTGCTGCTGCTACTGCTGCTGCCTGCGGTGCTGCTGCTATGATTCCCCTTCCTTGTTGTCCAGAATTCACAGGAGCACCAACGTTCAAGAGACTGGTGCAAACGCTTCACAAGCAGGCAACTGTTCTAACGAATAATTGCTTCAGAGCATCCGAATTTTGTTTACTTACTTTCTTTGTGCGGCCAGTTACTGTAATGATTGGCGAAGCTGATGATTGGTATGAAGAATGATAATGAAAAATTTGACGTTTGAGTACAATAGACGCGGTTGGTCAATTTACTGTTATAATATGAAATTGTATCAATTCATACTTGCTAATACTCTTATGCAGATTCAGCACGATGACTACTTGATAAATATGTGGGTGGGTGTGTGCGTGCGTGCGTGCGTGCAGCGTCCGTGCCTCGCTGAACACGTGGCGGCGGCGTGCCGTGCCGGGAACACAGTTTGTGCATGCAATTGTGCTGTGCGTGCGACTTTCAGAGCGACTTGAATCATGCAGAGACATTCACTCGCTAGTGTTACCTTTTCAGGACCACACTAATTTATACATGGGCTTCTGGAGTTCATATCCAGGAGGAGAAATGTTCTTCTTATTCTGCGTCGCAAGCGCCGCCTTCTCGGTGAGTGCCCAGTACCGGCCTTCTACCAGGCAACACGATCTCGTCCAATGAGAACAGAAGACCACAGGCCGGTCACGCCGCAACTCACTGCTCTAGTTGCCGCGTGGTCGGCCATTTTTTTTCCGATGCTCCGTAGAACATGTTCCACGCTGATGATAGCACGTTTCGAATCGCTGGGGCCTGATGCGAGAGCAGTGAGCGCGGTTGGCAAGGCGTTTGAGCGTGTAGCCTGTGGTTTCTCACACGGCGGTCGTCCGCCTCGCCTGCGTCGCCAGCGTCCCTCCGAGCGAGTACTCACGCGCCACCTCGGCACACCCGGAGAACTTACTCACCCGTGGCCAGCCTGCGCCGCTGTCACGCGCAGCCGAGGCGCGGCCGGCATGCTCGCCGTGCGCGAGAGGTGGCCACCGCTAGCAGAGCGTGGCGGCCGGCGACTTGAACCTGCGCTAATACGTTGCGTTGCTCTTCAGGTTGTCGCGTTGCGCCAGTGCGGGCGATCGTGCTGCGCTCGCGCGCGCGCGCACGCGTGCCACGCTGCACTGCGCGTGGCTGTTGGCGTGCCCGTAACACGTTGCATTTTGACATCATCACTGGTACCTTGCACTCTTATGACGGCCACCGATGCTGCTCGTGCATCGACCCCTGCCCCTCCCCCACCCACCCCACCGTACGCTAGTACGCGCTTCAGCAGCTAGTGCAGAAGCAGCACATATAGCTAGATTCCTCGCTGTATTAGCTGCTGGGCTTATAGCTGCAGCTCGCGTGCAGGTTACCAACTAATAAGCTACTTTCTATTTAGAGGCGATTGCCTACCCTAATCTCATAGAACTAATACGCTTGTGTGTCGGCTGGCAGGCCTGTGGGCCAAGTGGCCAGGTGCATGGCTGGTATAATCGTGCCGGCGTAGGGCCGGAGTGCGTAGCGGATTTCAGGCTACGAGGCGGGACTGAATTAGACGTGTTGCAAGGGTACACACTATGCGCTACCTGTTTGCAGGACAATCCACCTTTATAATGGTGCTGGGGATTCGTTCAATGGAGGAGAAATGTTCTCACATCTACGAGGATAGGAGATTTAGGTGGGACTCGTTGTTGATTCATCGACATACTGTTCCTTTATATGAGGCCAGTGTTAGGCTGCCCCCCTGTTGCGTGTGTATGGATTACTCCGTCTGGTTTGCATGTATATATATATATATATATATATATGTTCGTTGTATTTGTTTTGTGTGCGTCTGTGGTGTCTGTGTGCTTGTCTTTTGTGCCTGTGTCTCATGTTTGTCGTTATTATCTGTTGCCTTTATGCCTGTCTCTAATACCAGGGCTCGAAATTCAGAGGTAATCCGCTAATCCGTAGGGTAAATTACCCTACGGATTACATGAGGAACCCTGAAGGAAATCCGTACGGATTACTTAAAAATAACTTGCCGTTACACTGCTCCTTCCACCTCTGCAATTATCTTTGTCTTAAAATCATTAAATGTACACAGAGCAGACACAGAGTCTGTGGTGGCAGAGCCATTATACAGCATTTCAATCAACTATCTGACAAATCTGTACATACAATAAAATGCTGAGCTCCCAACGCTAAAACAGTAATGTTTAACTTTAAGGTATTTTATCCAGGACAGTTTGTCCTGCATGCAATTTTTTCTTTCATAGTAAAATTTAGCCTACCCTGTACGGATTACATAGATTTTGAGCGGATTTGCTCATTTGTGAAGGAACAAATCCGTACGGATTAGTCCTCAAACTGGGGAAATTCGAGCCCTGAATACTGTCACGGTTATTTCTGATGAATGCCTTTGTGGTTGTTCTCTGTTGCCTCTGCCCTTGCCTCTAATGCCTGTGTGATTGCCGTTTATGCATCTGGATTGCACCTAAATACCACTGCGTTTAGCTCTGATCCCTTTCTCGTTGTCTCTGCTGTATTTGTGGTTGTCTGCAATGCCGTACTGTTGTGTCTCTGGTTTTGCCTGTTGTGGTTACCTGTATTACCAATGTCTTCATTAGTCATTATTACCATAGCCAGTCCATAACTGATATCATACGGGGCCGGAATATTCATTGCGAAGGGCAAGTGGCGTTCTACTGGGTCATTAAATAAGTCAGTTTAGCGTAATTGCACGGAGAGCAACTACACACACTGTATCTGCATATTGCCTTGTCAGTTGCATGGTTGACTGGATTCGTGCACATTATCATCATTTTATTAAATACCAATCATATATAGGTGCAGTAAGGTAGTCAGCTACCCTGATGGGATGAGACAGTCAGGGTGGGGTGAGACAGTCAGGGTGGGATGAGGCAGTCAGGGTGGGATGAGACAGTCAGGGTGGGATGAGCACTGAGGCAAGTCAGGTGGATGAAGAACGTCAGGGGGGATGGGGCCAGTCAGGGATGGAGATGAGACCAGTCAGGGTGGGATGAACAGTCAGGGTGGGATGAGCACAGTCAGCGTGTGATGAGACATGTCAGGGTGGATGAGGCACAGTCAGGGGGGATGAGACAGTCAGCGCTGCGGATGGGGGCAATGTCAGGTGGGATGAGACAGTCCAGGGTGGGGTGAGGTCAGTCAGGGGTGGGATGAGACAGTCAGGGTGGGATGAGACAGTCATGGTGGGATGAGAACAGTCAGAGGTGGGGTGAGCAGTTCAGGGTGGGGTTGAGGCAAGTCAGGGTGGAGTTGAGCAGTCAGGGTGGGATAGACAGTCAGGGCTGGGATGAGACAATCAGGTGGGATGAGGCAGTCAGAGGTGGGATGAGATCAGTCCAGGGTGGGATGAGACAGTGCAGGGTGGGATGGAACCAGCTCAGGCGTGGGAATGAAGGCATGTCAGGGTGGGATGAGGCAGTCAGAGGTGGGATGAGACAGTCAGGGTGGATGAAGCAGATCAGGGTGGGATGAGGCAGCCCAGGGTGGGATGAGCACAGTCAGGGTGGGATGAGCAAGTCAGAGTGGGATGAGACAGCAGGGTGGGATGAGACAGTCAGGGGGATGAGACAATCAGGGTGGATGAGGCAGTCAGCGGTGGCGATGAGACAGTCACGGGTGGGATGAAGACAGTTCAGGGTGGGATGAGACATGTCAGGGTGGGATGAGGCAGATCCAGGGTGGGATGAGACAGTCAGGGTGGGATGAGACAGTCAGCGGTGGGATGAGACAATCAGCTGGGCGGATGAGGCAGTACAGGGTGGATGAGGACAGTCAGGGTTGGGAGAGAGCGCGGCC
>NW_014577668.1:72757-75229 GCF_000485595.1 Priapulus caudatus | reverse complement strand
TGGATCGTGGTTATAATTGTATCACTCGAGCTTTCGTGTGTTTACGCGGATATAAAGAGGATTAAAGAGTGTTTATTCATTCGCGTGTCATTGCAAATGTTAATACGTGATTGCAGGTTGTTATTACTGTACGTACGAGATTTCGTGGCGAACTGCTAAATTTACGGCTTTGGAATTATTTAAAATGTACAGAGAATCTATTTTGCAGTCAGGTTTCACTAAAGAGCATAGTCTGCTAAAGGGATCGTGTGCGCGTTTGGTTGAGGAGCTGGGGACGGAATGTTGTGGCAGTGTGCGCGTGAGGGTTAGGCCGGGTTGAAGGCATGCTGTCGTTACCAGCCGCCGGTTGCGGCGTTAATGTGGTTATTGAGTGTAAAAGTATAGGATGCTTAGCACTGCTGATGCAGCGATGAATCGACTCCTCACGCTGCTACTGACAGAAGGCAATGTTTCTACTGCTGCTATGCAACTGCTGCTCCTACTGCTGCCTACTGCTGCTACTGCCTGTTGCTGCTGCTACTGCTGCTGATGACTGGCGGTTGTCCTGCTACTCCTGCTGCTGCTGTGGCTGCTGCTGCTGGTGGTGCTGCTACTGCTGCTGCTACTACTGCTGCTGCTGTGGCTGCTGCTGCTGGTGGTGCTGTGGCTGCTGCTGCTACTACTGCTGCTGCTGCTGTGGCTGCTGCTACTGCTGCTGCTACTGCGGCTGCTGCTGCTATAGATTCCCCTTCCTTGTTGTCCAGAATTCACAGGAGCAGCAACGTTCAACGAGACTGGTGCAACGTTCACCAAGCAGCAACTGTTCTAACGAATATTGCTTTCAGAGCAATCCGAATTTGTGCTTTACTACTTTCTTTGTGCAGCCAGTTACTGTATGATTGGGAAGTGATGATGGTTATGAAGAATGATAATGAAAATTATGACAGTATTGAGTAACAATGTTGGTCAATTTAGATGTTTAATATGAAATGTAATCAATTCATACTTGCTAATACTTTATGCAGATCATCAAGATGACTACTGATAAATATGTGGGTGGGTGTGTGCGTGCGTGCGTGCGTGCGTGCGTGCGTGAAACACGTGTGCGTGCGTGCGTGCGTGAAACACGTGTGCATGCAATTGTCTGTGCGTGCGACTTTCAGAGCGACTTTGAATCATGCAGAGACATTCACTCGCTAGTGTTACCTTTCAGGACCACACTAATTTATACATGGTTCTGGAGTTCATATCAGGAGGAGAAATGTTCTCTTATCTGCGTCGCAAGGGCCGCTTCTCGTGAGTGCCAGTACCGGCTTCTACCAGGAACACGATCTGTCCAAGAGAAGCAGAAACCACAGGCGTGTCACGCGCAAACTCACTGCCTCTAGTGCCGCGTGGTCGGCATTTTTTTTTCATGCTCGTAGAACATGTTCCACGCTGATTGATAGCACGTTTCGAATTCGCTGGCTGATAGCGAGAGCAGTGAGCGCGATGGCAAGCGCGTTTGAGCGTGTCAGCCTGTGGTTTCTCACACGGCGGTCGCCGCCTCGCTGCGTCGCCAGCTCTCCGGAGCAGGAGTACTCACTGCACCTCGGCACACACGGCAGATACTTACTCACCCGTGCCAGCCTGCCGCGCTCGTCACCGCAAGCCGAGGCGCGGCCGGCATGCTCGGTGCTCGATAGGTGGCGCCGCTAGCAGAGCGTGGCGCGCGGCGAGTGAACCTGACGCTAATACGTGCGTTGCTCTTCAGGTTTCGCGTTGCGGCAGTGCGGGGCGATCGTGCTGGCTCGCGCGCGCGCGCACGCGTGCACGCTCACTGCGCGTGGCTGTTGGCAGGTGGCACCGTAACACGTTGCATTTTGACATCATCACTGGTCACCTTGCACTCTCCTATGACGGCACCGACTGCTGCATCGTGCATCGACCCCTGCCCCCCCCCCCACCCACCCCTACTCTACGCTAGTACGGCTTCAGGCAGCTAGTGAGAAGCACACCTATAGCTAGATCCTCGCTTATTAGCTGTGGGGTTATAGCTGAGCTCGGTGCAGGTTACCAACTAATAAGTACTTATCTCATTAGAGGGCTTGCCTAACCCTAATCTCATAGAACTAATGACGCTTGTGGTCGGTGGAGGCCTGTGGGCAAGTGGCCAGGTGAGGCTGGTATAATCGGTGCGGCGTAGGGCCGAGTGCGTAGCGATTTCAGGCTACGGGCGGGATGAATTAGACGTGTTGCCAAGGGTACACACTATGCGCTACCCTGTTTGCAGGACAATTCCAACCTTTATATGGTGCTGGAATTCGTCAATGGAGGAGAAATGTTCTCACATCTACGAAGGATAGGGAGATTTAGGTGAGACTCGTTGTTGATTCATCGACATACTGTTCCTTATATGAGCCAGTGTTAGGCTGCCCCTGTTGCTGTGTGCTATGGATGTACTCCGTCTGGTTTGCATGTATATATATATATATATATATATATGGTCATGGT
>NW_014577668.1:64769-69912 GCF_000485595.1 Priapulus caudatus | reverse complement strand
GGTGGGGTGGACAGTTCAGAGGTGGGGGGAGGCAGCAGTCAGGGTGGGATGAGACAGTCAGGGTGGGATGGGGCAGTCAGGGTGGGATGATGGGATCAACTACCCTGGTGGGAGAGTGGATTTGATCAAGTTCCACGATCATTGTAAGGAGGACAATGTCTTATTTCCTGGTGTCAGCTGTTTACCAAACTAGCACTTATCCTTTCGGCATTCTGGCATGTGTTGCACCACTAAGGACAAAACAAAATATAGGTGTGGTTACAGTTTCCCGACCGACCCTATTTATTCCCAGCGACCCTAAACATTTTATTGTCAATTTTCTTTAAAATAAAAAATAAAAATAAAAATGTTTAAAAAAAATGTATTGGACAGTACCTGCTTCAAAAGGCACAACGCACATCCTTCGGACATGGTTCGTAAATAAAATATTTCAAGAAAATAAAATATTTTTTCCTACCTACCTACTCTATTTTTCCCCGGCATGTAACGGTAACCACACATATATTTTGTTTTGGCCTAACCTGCATGATTCCACTAATCTGTATGTACGTGTGCCTTCACCGGGTGAAAGGGCGAGACATGCTTCTGTTTAAACACTCGAAAGAACTAACACTGTGATGTGGACTGCTTGTAATCCTTGTATTATGCCTCATTGGGCCACGCACTTCTATGCTCACAGAACTGGTAACTGATCGACTCCTGCCTAGGCCATAATAAAAATATTGTTTGTTTGCCCTCACCCGACCGACCCGCCAAAAAGGGGCCGACTCAAAAAAATGTATTGATCCTTTTTTATTACAAATTGTATCACTGTACATTATATAAATCTGTAGGCAATACATTATATGTACCAAGCAAAACAAACATTCAACATAAAAGGTATCTCCACACAAGCACACCCGAGCATGTAGACACCACATGCTGAATTCATAAAAAGACCCCTTAAAAAAAGCCTACCTACCTAACCCAAACTTTTCAGCCTGGGTCGGGTGAGGGCAAACAAATATTTTTTTAATTGTGGCCCTATTTATTCAAATCCAATGTGATCTTATCATATCGCGTTGCGTTAATAAGGGTAAGTAGAATGAATATAGTAACAACTGTAAGCCAGCAACTCTCACGTGTGTAATTGCCAATGTGGAACATATCTATCAGCGAGTAATGCATGTATAAAGGTGGCCATAAAGATTCATCTGTTTGCTAATGGTGGTCGTTGCCACGGGTCACTGCCACTAGTGCAGTGTGAGTGGTATGGGTGGTTGTGGGTGATGCTAAGGTCGCGCGTGTGTGTGTGTTTCAGTGAGCCACACTCGCGCTTCTACGCCGCGCAGATCGTGCTGGCGTTCGAGTACCTGCACTCGCTCGACCTCATCTACAGAGACCTGAAGCCTGAGAACCTTCTCATCGACTCGCAAGGTTACATCAAGGTGCGTCGAAAATCCTGTCAGCGCTCTAATGGAAACGCGTTGCTGCCCGTAAAGTCCCACGATACCCCCCCACCCCCCATACCCACAATGTTTTCCCCGCCATGATATGAAATATCTTCAATATCAGCAATATTTTCCCCGCCCGCGTATGATCCCTGCCACGTATACACGTCAATTATTTTTACTTACCTAATCTAAGCCTTTATTGTATCTCGGCTATTTGGGAGAAGCTTACGGTATCCCCCCACCAGAACAACATCGTTGTTGTTTTTTTACCCCCCACTTGCCCGTTTTCTCTTTCTCGGATCTGACATTTCGTAAAATCAGCAATGATTTGGCCATTTACCGAGTGGGTTAAAGTGATTACGTCACCGTAAATGGTAAAAATAAAAAATATATTTCCACTTTTTCACAAAATATAACTGATTCTGTTCACTTTTTATGGTTAAATTGCTGCATTATACTTGCATACTATTTTACTATATTGTTCGATGTAAACATACACTCGTGACTAAGCATAGCAAGCAATTAATGTCAGGAACATAATATCAAATCGTCCAGGTTTTTTGGATTTTTAACTAGTTGAGAAACATTCTTATCATGTAAGAATTTGAGGATACGTTTAGTCCCGTTAGTTCTTACTTTTAATGTAAAAAAATGGCAACAAAAATTTTACAAATTTTACCATAGAAAATTGGTGACGTAGTCAATTTAAATTCAGCTTGCGGCCTCTGTTTTCAATAATATTTTGATTCTTAATTGCATTTAATGCGCACTATGCATAAAAACGGGAACCTATGTAAAATAATAGATAGGTTGATGGTAAACGCTGAGAGGAGTGAATCAGCGTGCGAAGTGAAAGGAAGATATACGCGAGAGACTCGGCCGAACATGAAATCCCGACGCACTCTCTGACATTTGCAAAGAGAAATGTTTCAGCACGTGTTAAAAAACATCTAGTGAAACATATGCAGCAGTCAGTCACCTTACTGCCTCCGTCAAAATATTGTAGCTGCCACCAGCACTACTTCTTCTACAGCCACCAGCACTGCGTGCTATATATATCCTGCCACACTGGTCGGATTTAGTGAGTACAGTACAAGCACTGTGCTGCAGCGGGGGTTTATCATACATATAAGCAAACAGTTTCTGAGTTTAGCAGATGTCTCACCGTTTATAGAGTGCTCAAAATTTATTGTGGAATCGCATGTTTGTTGTTGTTGGTTCCTTTCTCGGATGAATGGGACAGAAGCGTTCGTTTTTTTCATCACGTGGGACTAAGGATAGAACGAGATTAAGCTAATTACTCCTTTCTCACAGTACTTGCTGGTAAATTTAAACATGCGATTTGGCTGACCTGCAGTGTTCTAGCTAATTCTGCAGTAGTAGGGTTGAAAGGGTCATGTTTATTACTGTATAAGTCATACGTCGGCCAGGAAATCCTGGTGCCAGATGTGCACAAACAGCAAAAGCTTCTCATTTCTTGGCCATGGTCCAGAGTATCTCCTATTGTCTAACTCGGATATATATGTGAATGTACTATACAGGTAGAAACCAAATTCTTCATGCATAATGATGGGAAAAACGAATGTGCTGAAGCAGTTTATTGATGATGCTTTTCCCTAATGTGCTGATCAGTTAGTAAAGATATTGGTCTGTAGTTTTGAGGGTTAGATTTAGAATTTCTTGTGAACTGGGATAGCAGATGCAAGCTGAATTGCAGCTTGCATCTGCTATCCCAGTTCACAAGAAATTCTAAATCTAACCCTCAGGGGTCGGGCTCAGGGTCAGGCTCAGGGTCAGGCTCAGGGGAATACTCAGCCTCAACGCACAGCTTCAGGAGATGAGCAAAGGGAGATCATGCTGCATAGTGTCAAGACTTATCTGAAATCGAATCATTGCACTGGTGCATTGTGTTATTTTGTTTTTAGTAAGAGCTCTATTTGCAGTGGCATAAACTGAAATACTCAAAGGAAGATGATCAGGCATAGCAAATGCACATCCACTGTGAAAAAACAACAACAACAACAACAACCCCCACTCAGCTATTTCGTGGCTGGCCTTAAACCAGCATCCTTAGTGATTGATCACAGGGATATCATTCACTTTGCCACCTTCACCCGTGACTCATTCTGTGATCCACTACCAATCTTAGGAGGATTTACACTGGCCAAGCTTGTTAGCAAATCTTAGGCTTACTCTGTGTTTAGTTTTGGTACTAGCAATAGTTTTCGATAATTGGCGCTAGAGATTTTGAATTCTATTTTGGCTAAAACTGTTGAGCCGTTTGAGACCTCGAAATTTGTTTTTTGTTTTTAACCTCTTTTCCCATCGTTGCACAGGGAGCATCTCCCATCTCCCATGACGAATTGCCTAAGCCAGGGCTCTGGTTTGTTTTCTGCAAGGCAGGTCTTGCCTCTTCCTCTCCCAATTTACTAGCTCATTGGTTTATACAGCATTTTTTTTAACACAGATCTAATATGTAGGCTGTAACCATACATTAAACATTCTATATCATTCAACTATATTCTATATCAAACAGATGTGTTAAACATTTTTCTGTATCTCTTCTGTATCTGTTGTCTTCAAGACTTCACGCTATCTGGCAGTCATTCAGTTCAGCACTGATATAGCAGCAACTGCCTGACTTGTCCAACAATGACCAGCCGTTCCCGAGTCACAGTCGCCTTCGTGCCGCATCCCACCTTATCGTTCTCTCATCTCTGCAGGTGACGGATTTCGGATTTGCGAAGCGGGTCAAGGGCAGAACATGGACGTTATGTGGCACTCCTGAGTATCTGGCGCCAGAGATCATTCTCAGCAAAGTGAGTAGAATCTTTCGTCTAGCCAAACAACTAAGCACTGTTGTTTTACCTACCTTCATCAGGTGGCGTTGTATTCTGAGGGCGGGTCATCTTGCGGCCACGGTCATCTTTGGCGAGAAGTGTGATCTAAGATGTGGTCGGGAAAGCACGAGTAACGCTGTGGTGGCCAGTGTGCATGTTGGTGGTACGGTGTAGTTTACTGGATGCATTGTATTGTAGGGCTACAACAAGGCAGTGGACTGGTGGGCACTAGGTGTCCTCGTTTATGAAATGGCTGCTGGATACCCACCATTCTTTGCGGACCAACCCATTCAAATCTATGAAAAAATCGTCTCAGGAAAGGTAAAGAGATTGAGCATTTTTCTGTCCATTCTCTGGTGCGCAGTCATATTTCTGTTGTCATTGTAAGTAGAGTAGTTTAATGCAGTCGTAGATTTTACTGTAGTGTTTCGTTGTTCTTGTATACAAAATAGATCAATGCACATGCAGAATATTTTATGTTTGTAAGTGAAGTAATTGGATGTATTGTTTACTTTAATGTTATATATCTTCCTATATTTCGGCTTGGAGTAATGAATGATTACTCCAACATTTAGGTAAACATGATCTGATGTACATAGATAGTGTACTGGTGTTTTACTTTGCACTTTGTGTAGACTTTTTTTTCAGTTGTTTGCGTAGTTTAGTTCAAGTGATTTCTGTCGTGTGTTACTTTGTGCTTTATACCGTGTGTTCATAGGTTAGATATAGTATAGTTACCTCCGCCAAGGGGTTGGCAGGAGGTTATGTTTTCACCGGCGTGTGTTTGTTGGTTTGTGCGTGTACAGCCTAACTGAAAAAGTTATTGACGTAGAATTGATGAAATTTTGGTGGTGATCCAGATCCAATTAA
>NW_014577668.1:51766-64759 GCF_000485595.1 Priapulus caudatus | reverse complement strand
CTTGCCAAACAACGAACTGAAGGTACTATAGCTATACGATGCACAAAAGTCAAGAGAAACACTGAGTGAAGACAGCTGTAACGATGATGAAGAAGAAGAAGAGGAAGAAAGAAGACAGAAAACCTATGATTATTGGAATATTGTGACGTTGGAATGAAGTGTTGCCGTTTCCGCCATACGATTATTGCGTATGGAAATGCCTACGAACAATGATGTTGCCGCTAAGGCACAATAAAGCCAGAACTTATTTTGTACGACCTGGCTATCGACGACGCGAGGAACAGAAGAATATGTTCACGACGACGCGAGGAACAGAAGAATATGATCACGACGACGCGAGGAACAGAAGAATATGATCACGACGACGCAAGGAGGAGTGCAGGTTCTGGTAGCAAGATTCAGCCAACGGAACAATGCAGTTTTATGCGGTGACATTCAGCAAATTGATCACTTGCCGGACGACACACATAACACGCGTACCACGGTTGACTGTGACGCAATAGTACAACATGTCACAGATCACAGCAGCTGAGACAGCACCCGAGATATCAGCTAGATAAGGGGCCTACCGCTGGCGACCAAGCAAGCAAGAGCGCAATGGATGAACGACACTGCAATACGTATTACGGGTGAGTGAAGCAATCTTGTGTCGGCAGCTATTTTCAATTTTTGTAATTAAACTGGAAACTAAAGTTTTCAACCCGTATGTTTTACAATACACGAATGTGTTAGCAAAATACTAAAGCACGTTTCCTACCTATAACTCCCCACTACCACCACCAACCCCATCATTACCGCCTGGCTTACGAGTTTCTAAACTGCGTCGTACAATGCCCCAATTCGTACGTAAATACGTAGAATAGTACCAATCTGTGTAGTTACCTCCGCCAAGGGGTTGGCAGAAGGTTATGTTTTCACCGGCGTGTATTTGTTGGTTTGTGCATGATTTAATTAATTAATAAAATTTTCAGGATAGGTCAGAAATGGGGTAACTTAGAATTGATGAGATTTTGGTGGTGATCCGGATCCAATTAATTAATTAATTAAATTTTCAGGGTAGGTCAGAAATGGGGTAACTTAGAATTGATTACATTTTGGTGGTGATCCAGATCCAATTAATTAATTAAAAACCAGCTGCGCGCCTCGTGCTGTGTGTTCACTTTTCGGCTTGGTTCCGTGTGTTCACAGGTTAGGTTCCCGTCGCACTTCAGCTCCGACCTGAAGGACCTGCTACGCTCGCTGCTGCAGGTCGATCTCACCAAGCGCTTCGGCAACCTCAAGAACGGCGTGAACGACATCAAGAACCACAAGTGGTTCTCGACAACAGACTGGATCGCCATCTACCAGAAGAAGGTGAGATATGCTAGCAGCAGCTTCGTTGTGCGATGGTGAGGGTGGGGTAGGTAACCTTGCATGGTGGTGAGGGTGGGTAGGTAACCTTGCATGGTGGTGAGGGTGGGTAGGTTACCTTGCGTGGTGGTGAGGGTGGGTAGGTAACCTTCTTGCATGGTGGTGAGGGTGGGTAGGTAACCTCCTTGCATGGTGGTGAGGGTGGGTAGGTAACCTCCTTGCATGATGGTGAGGGTGGGGTAGGTAACCTTCTTGCATGGTTATTTTTTGTGGAGCATGTCTCTGCCAGTGGCAAAGGGTTAGGGAAATGGGAGGGGAAAGTAAGCTTAATTTTCATAGCAAGTGGCAAGCGAGCAGTGGAGCGCTTTTTAAGTGGAACACGATCTGCATAGTAAAGGAACTCTGTAGCTATTTTCATCTGTCCGCCTGCTTTTTGAGCTGGCATTATTTTCCTGCCGGGCAGATGCACAGCTCTTGTTTTTAGATGGCTACGTGTATTGCTAACCCTTTTACTGCTGACAGGCTTTTATAAGCGCAGTGCAGTTAACTTGGAGCCATGTCTTGTAGGTCTCTTTCTTATTTTGTTCGCGTGCGGCCAGTGCTAAAAAATATCCAGCAATATGAAATGCTGTAAAGCCGTATCCTTGTAGATTTTTTAAAAACTATGCTCCTGAATATGTTCACAATATAGTCATTAAAAAGTTGAAGAATGCCTGGAATCTGTTACAGCTGTTATAAATAGCTTCTTGTTGACATAATTCGATTGTCTAGGGTTGTGTTTTAGCATGGCCCAGACAACCGAACATGGCTTATTTTTAGCACTGCGCATGTAAGACCTTTTTTGTTACCAAATTTTTTTTCATTAACCATTTCTCTTCTCTTTGCATGTGACTCTTTTCTGCACTATTTTCTTCTGGTGGTGCGCCTGTGTGTGTTTGTGCGTGCGCGTTTGCATGTGCCTGCCGCCCGCAGATGTCTGCACCACTTGTTCCAAAGCTGAAGAGCGATGGTGACACGCGGCATTTCCAGCAATACGAGGAGAACGACTCAATGTTTAACATCGCTGAGGAGGACGCCTGCAACGACACCTTTGTCGACTTCTAATATCCGAGCGCGCTCGCTCGCTGCCTGCTGCAGGTCCAAACCTTGCCTCTAGTTCTCACAGTCTATGCCGATGCCATTGTAATCATTTCTAAGTAAATAATAATCAGTAATAATTGTGTTTCCTGCATGAATGCATGCGACTCTTAACTTTTAATATGGACTGTACATAAACAAGCTTTACTTTCTCGTTATAGTCCATTCTTAGCTAAATGGCAAGCAGTTTTTAAGATGAAGTCTTCAAAGATAAAAAAAAAAAAACGGTTTAAAACGTAAAAGAAGTATCGAATATGACTTATTTCAAGCATAGTTTAATAAAAAATGAAGTAAAAAAGTTACTTCCAGTATCATTCTGCTTTATAAAGGGGGCACATCACCTATGTAAATATTGTTTGACATCACAACAATGAAAATATTGGCCTTATGGACGTTTTTGTTTCACAAACGGAATATTAATGGTATTCATAATAGATGTCAAACAAAATTTACATAGGTGCTGTGCCCTCTTTATAAGCAGAATAATTTGGTTGTTTTGGCACTTTTAACGCGACAAATCTTGTGCTGTTTCCATGACAACGGTTTCCTGAAGAAATTACATTTTAGATTAAAATTAACTATCACTATTTCCTTTCTAGTAAACGCAATTAAAGTCATGTGAATAAATCTAATTCAAAAATAACAAATTTAAGCTAAAAATAGACACTCGTGGTAAATTTAGGAGTCCTAGTATCCATGTTTGCTTGGCTGTTGCTATGGTGATGGCCCAACATTTCTTTAGTACATCATACCCCAAAATGTTCAGCAGGTATCATACTATCCTTTTATGATGTCAGACAAAGTATGTAGAGGTGGTGCTACAACTTTTTTAGGGTCCCTCTTAGTCTAATAAGCGAGTTCGTAATTACAGTCTGCGCATGCGCGAACTTTGCCACGAATTTTTCCGGGTTAGGTCATTCGTGAAAAACATTTCGTATTTCCACCGCACAGTACACATATGCATGCATCTGTGTTGTTGTAATGCTACAGTCTTTGCGTGTGTACGTACACGTGCATGCGTGCGTGTGCACGTGTGCATGCGTGCGTGTGCACGTGTGCGTGTGTACGTGTGCACATGTGCGTGCGTACTCGTGCGTGTTCACGTACAAAGAATACATGTACATATACGTACTGAACCGAGAGCGCACGCCGCACTCGAGATGTCACCGATTTTTGTCACAAATGACCCGGTGACCTGTGACATCACTCAACCCCTTGGCTAACTACGAACTCGCTTATAGAGCAACAAGCGTCAAAATTCCTTCGGGGTAACGCATGTGCTATCAGTCGGTGCCACGTTCGAATTAAAACTGCCCAGCAATTCCCATGCAGGTTGTAATCTGTGTTTGACAATTGCATCTGATCATATCCCATAGGTGGAGGCACCATTCATTCCCAAGTGCAAGGGTCCGGGTGACCCGAGCAACTTCGATGACTACGAAGAGGAACCGCTCCGGATCTCCTCCACCGAGAAATGCGCCAAGGAATTTGCAGATTTCTGAGCCAGCTTCTCACTGGATGGCGCCACGTGCACAGCGCCGTGTGTGTATATATTTGCTAAGATGGACCCTGTGTCTGAGTGCGCCTGAACGACTGCAGCCCATCAGCCTGACTCCAGGCAGTAAACGTGCGTTACAGACTCTAGGGTGCGCCAGGGTCAGAGAGATGACCCGCGCCACACAACGTCTTCCAGACTTGCCTCTGTTGCGTCGGAAAATCTGTGGGACTCGGAGGGTTTGACTGGCTATGATATGAGCTCGGGATGTTCTGAGCAGAAGCGTGAAGGGATGGTTTATAACAGTCATCACAGCTTTACCGATACGGCGAGGCGTACAGTGCTTAGACTGGCGACATTAATACTTGCTAAGCAACAGCTGTGAAGAGTTTGCACACGGTTACTGCAGGTCACGTTGTGTCAGCTACAGTCTTGGGGCTGCAATTAGTACGATATGTGGGGAACGTTTGTGTCGCTAGGCTTTAATATACAGCCCTTCTGGTCAGCAGTACCCTGTAGTGCATGTGGGACATGGCACTGCTGGGCAGAGGGCTTCTTTATGAATGTACAGATTGTTGTTTAAAAAATAGAAATTCTGATGAAATGGTTGTAGAAATCAAGTGGTACACGTGGATGTTTTGCATACTGCATCTTGTGGAGTTTGTGCTGTCTGTGATGGGTGAGCTTGTTCGTTCTAATCAGTCAAGTGTTACCTCCCGACCCACCCACCCACCATGCTGTCAACCTACCCATGGTCTACCGCCTAATCATCATACTCGCTAGCACAAACATACACACTCTTTTGTTCCATCGGTGAAGTGTTCCTCGTGAGTTTCTTCCTTCATCCTATTCCCCATGATTGCCTAGATTTCTCTCTGAGAGAGTACAATACTTTGAATTGTGTGGGTGAGGCATGCACATGTCCTAAAAGCTGGGATTTCGGAAGCTGCTAGCATTCCGTGAATACTTTTTGAGAGAAGTGAGACAGCAGATATTTGGAGCAGGGGGAGGTAGCTAATTGTTAGCTACAGAGTGGGCAAGTTCAGTCAGCATTGTTGTTTGTCAGTGTTGCATGTGCTGCCAGCTGGTGGATACCTGAACAATGAGAGATCTGGGCCACTTGGGCCATCTACATTATATCAAACTCGTTTTTTTCCCTTCCAGAATCGGAATTATTGCATGGAATGCATTATGCAATTTATTGCATTTTACTTGTTGCCTACGCTGTTGCCATACGAATTTACAGGTGTTTCTAGTTTAGTTTTTGTTGACCGTGCAATGCAAAGTAGGTTAACTCGTATGTTATACGTACGGCCGGGGAAGTGCAAAAATTTGTTAAAGAAATTGCGAGCTCACACATTGTCTACCCCGTCGGCAATTTTAGGTTTTAAAAGCGTTCACCGGTGTTATAATTGCTCGCTGACATGTTAGATGTTGTTTTATCAGTCGATCTCGATCTTTTACCGATCGAGCGAGCAATATTTTAACTGTAATTCCGTTGGCCTATATTTCAGCCAGGCAACACGGGGCGCAGTACCTGCCTTCCAGTTCTATCGTAAACTTGTGATGATGACTACCCATGGCGGCTGGCCGCGGCTGCGGGGCTGTACAGTTCTGTGCACATCGTCATATTTATGCTACGTGTTGTTGTTTTATTTTACCTTCATTCTGACACGTGCGCGATTGCTGCTTGGCCCACCACCATTCCTTGACAGTGCCTGTGCACGAGTGGGCTTGGTCACCTCACGAGAGAGGGCAGTGAGGCCAGGGCTGTGGCGCGGCGGGCCGACCAGTCCGTAGAGCCGACAGGGTTGGTTGTACGTTGCCGACCGCTGCCGATGCGGGGTCGCTCTCTACATTCACGCGTGGCGACCACGAGCAGCTAGCGTTGAAACTAGTCACTGATGTTAACACCTGTAGTCAGTACAGGCACCCGCAGTCACTTTCAAGGCATACCGAAATGTTTAGGCTTAATCGAGGTCTGTTTGACATGTTGAGAACGTAGTAATTTAAAGTGTAGATCGTTAGGTGGTAGGTAGGATACTGTCTTATGAATGTATTGGATTCATGGATTACCCGTGGTATGTAGTGTAACATACGTGCGTACAGTTTGCAGGCCTTGAACTTGGTTGCGGTGCCACCATGGCTACTACAGTGCACACAAACTACAACTACATATTTTACAGATTGTTTGTAGTCGTTAAGATATTTAATAACATTAGAATAAATTTAAGTCTGTGTTTTGTTGTAAAATCATCTTCTCTTGGTTTCAGTTTGTTGTTATTGCCAGTATTTTTGGGAATGTCTTTCCGTTTAGTACACAATGTGGTTGCAAATGACATTATTTGTGTTCGCACAACAGACACAAAGTATAGTAATTAGTATACAAGACTGGGGTTGCAATGACAGAAGCCTTTATTGGCCTTTAAATATTAACATACAATAGAATAGTTTCACTACAACATTCGTTTCGTCTCAGTCACAATTCAAATTATATTAAAATCCTTTTCTCATTTAATCTATTATAATACAGTCAGCCTCACACACAGCAGTCTCACCAGGCCTAAACGCATCAATACAATATACCGGATTTCGTACAGTACATGCTAATATCAGACGAACGATCTGTACATGGCAGGTTCGTTATGCTGTGATACTGTTGTGTGGCCTAGCTCGGGTTTCACACATATTGTAGGGACCACAATGGTTTGGTTCCTATCTGCGGATTTCCATGACAGGATTAAATGCCAGATTACTTACATGAAAATATACAAATTTAATTTCTAAGTTACAATTCGGACAGTTGCACATCAATAAAACTGCAAAATATAGTGTTTCATCAACCAATTAAAACAGGAATGCACTCGGTATATGCATGGTTGACTATATTCTCTCCTAATATTCTATCACAAACAAATCATTTAAATAGCAGGTATGATACACCCCTGATTCGACAGTCACAAAATTACATTCATTACCTTCTCTCCTTTTTCAAATCGACAGTTATGATTGTCATGTATCGCGGGGGACGATGCTGACATCTGCTGGCAACTTTGCGTACAACTCCCGCGCGAGCAGCGCCACCTGGGAGGCGCTCCAGCCGTACATGACGGCCGCTACTCTGCGTCGACGCGTCTCCAACAGATGCAGCCGCGCACCGAGCAGCGCCCCCTGGCAGTGGAGCCACTCGCCGGCGACGATGGCGTCGTCGAGCAGGGCGGGCATGATGCGCGCGAGGTTGGTGTGCAGTGATCGCACGTCGACTCTCACTGCAGTCTGAACGAGGTTCAGTGCAGCCGTGCTGCGATCCTCCTCCTCCCACGCCGTCATGCTGCAACCCTCCTGTGAGACCATGCTGCAACCCTCCTCCTGTGCGACTGTGCTGCGACCCTCCTCCTGTGCCGTCGTGACCCGAACCTTCTCCTGTGCGACCATGCTCCGGACCTCCTCCTGTGCGACCGTGCTCCGGACCTCCTCCTGTGCGACCGTGCTCCGAACCTCCTCGTCCTGCGTGGAAGTGCTCCAAGCCTTCTCCTTCTGTGCAGTCGTGCTCCGATCCTCTTCCTCCCCCGCGACTGCGCTCCAATCCATCTCCTCCAGTGCGGTTGTGCTCCGAACCTTCTCCTCTTGCGTGGGAGTGCTCCCAACCTTCTCCGCTTGCGTGGGAGTTATCCCAACCTTCTCCGCTTGCGTGGGAGTTATCCCAACCTTCTCCGCTTGCGTGGGAGTTATCCCAACCTTCTCCTTTCGCGCAGAAGTGTTCCCAACCTTCTCCCGCGCGGTGTTTGTCGCGGGGAGGCGCGCCTGCATGGCAGCAATGTCGTTGGCACACACTGCCAGGGTGGCACACACGGTCGCCACCTCACCGCCGCCGCCGCACACGTAGCTGACGACGGCATCGTACGTGACGACGTCGGACGTGAAGTCGGGGAGGGGCGTGCGCGCGACCACGCAGCCGCGCTCCCCCGCTCGCAGCTCCTCCCACCCAGCCTGACAGCCCGCGACGTACACCCCCTCCCCTTCCTCCTCCTCCGCCTCCGTCCGCTGGCGCTTCAGCGATCGCTGCGAGGCGCGAATCTCGCGCTTCAGCAACGCGAGAACGCCGCCTTCCGCCGGCGCCGCGTGCTGCTGGTAGCGCCCCCTGCCGGTGATCTTCACGACGCGGCTGTGCGACGTGCAGGCAGCGCTGCGCGAGGCGGCGAGCGAGAGCGAGAGCGACGACGCTGCGGTGGCGCCCTCGTTCAGCAGCTCCACGCCGACGACAAGCGTCTCTCTCACGACCCGCACCCATCGCCGCTGCACGGTGAGCCGCCTCGCGCCGCCGCCAGGGGGCGCCGCGCTCGCCGCCCGATCCCCGAACAGGGGTACGAGTCCGATCCCGGGCTCGTCGTCGTCGTCGTCGTCGTTGCCGCCGGCAACCGTTCTCCGTATCGCCGCCCAGCTGCTCGCGATCAGCCGCTGCCGGTCGCGCCGCCGCCGCTCCTCGCCGTGCAGCGCCCTCTGGCCGTCCCGCGCGCGCTGCGCCAGCGCTGCCGCCGCCTTCCTCAAGCTCTCGGGTTCGCACGCGTTCACGCGCGCCGCCGCACCGCCGCCGCTCGTCAACCTGACACCTTGAAGGTCGGTGAGGATCCAGTTGTTGCCGCACGGGGGCGCCACAGTCGCCGCGCCAGCACGCAGACAACAGAGCAGCTGCTCGTTGCCGTCGCCGAGAAAGTCGCCGACGACGGCCGCGGCGACGCCCTCTAGCGGCTCGCGCGGCGTGACCACGCGGAACTCCTCGTACGCGACGACGGCGACGTCGCCCGACGCCGACCGCACCGCCAGGTGGCGCTGTCCCGCGCGGCCGCGGAGCCGCAGGACGGCGGCGGCGTCGCGGAACGGCAGTCGGCAGCAGCGGCGCGGCCGGCCGTCGGCAAACTCTACGAGCTGCGCGAGCGAGGTCGCCGCCAACGCCAGCACGCCGTGGTGGCGCCCCCGCGGCGACCAGTCGCGCGCGGCCACGACGTCTAGCGCCGTCGTTGCTGCGGCGTGCGCCGCCGTCACGTAGTCCGCGACGTCGGCCACCGCCGGTTCGCCGTCCGTCACTCGGATCAACGCCACGCCGCCGCCGGCAGCCGACCTCACGAACGCCAGCGCGGCGTTGCCGGCGACGACGCCCGACCACAGGACGACCGCATCCGCAGCGAGCTCGCAGCTTCCCACGCGAGCGACGCGCGACGACGACGATGCGACGACGCACCCGCCGCCGCCGTCGGCCGCCCACAGCAGGCAGGGGCCGGCGATGAGACACGGGCACGAGGAGCAGCCGGCAGGGGGCGCCGCCGCGAAGCAGACGTCGAGCCGCACGTCGTCGGCGGCGGCGGCGAGCGTTCGTTCGCGCGCGCACGGCGTGGCGCGCAGCACGACCACCTCACAGGGGGCGCCACCTCGCGCCACGACGACGTACGCCACCTCCGCGAACGCGCCGCAGTCGAGCAGCGACAGCCGACACGGGCGCCCTCTATCGGGCGCCGCCTCGCCATCGGGGAACCAGCACGTCTGTTTCACGACGAACTCGGCAGTAGCGCGCTCGAACCTGCTGCGCGTGACCATCAGTCTGCCCTCGTGTACGCTGCAGCGTAGCAGCGATTCCCCGCACGAGACAATCTGCGATGCCTCCAGCGCCATCTATTAAACACCTGCACAGCTTGCGCAGGTGAGCGAGTCTTAGGGTCTCTGCTGGTGTGCACGTCACTCAGTGATCGCTAACGCCACGTTAATTCGTAGCGTGTAGAAAATGAAGTGTGCGAGTTCTGCAGACCACTGGTTAGGGGTCAGGTTGCACGCAATGTCACTGTTGCGTTAGAGGTGGCAGTGAAGTGAGTGAGGTGGCAGTGAGGCGACGAGCGCAGTAATGTGTCTTGTGAGTGACATTTCAGCTGCGACTTTGCAATTGCGGTATTCTGGACTAGTTTCGCCAATCACAATGCCACGGCCCTCACGACTTTAGCTGGATTTCCCGCCAGTCAGCAGCGATGCACTCTCCGCCCCTCAATCCGTGAAGCAATCTTTTCAAAGCACAGCACAACACACGTGGACGGCGAGCCTCAAGCCGTAGTGCATAGCGCGACCGTGTGAACAGTGTTTCTCGCTCGCGCCACGCTCTCTGCTACCACATGCTGTAGTCAATGTCCTCGTTATTGAATACGATGAAGTAGCTGAGAATTGTGACGAAAACGACGACGTTTCCAGCCGATATCAGACCACAGGCTCCCCACTTGATCTGGAAAACACATTAGGTAAAAATCATGCATTAATATGAAGAGACTAATACTTGGTCAGCCGAGGTTGGGATGATATACGCATAAAACATCACCAGACAAAACAAAGACATTATACAAAGCAAGGAGCAATAAGCAGCTTAGAAGTGTGTTACATTATACAGGGTTCTGCCCAGGATTTTTTTATGTCGGGCGCATCCAGTTGCGACGATGCAAGCGCCGTGGGCGCGAAGCCAATCTAGGGGGGTCCGGGGCATGCCCCCGGAAAACTTTTGATTTTGGATAGTCTGAAACTCAATTTCCTGCATTCTGAGTAATAAAAAGCCCATATATCAAACCTTTTTTTTTCTTTTTTTTTTAATATCAAAAATTAGTGCCGGGCGGAGATATATAGTGCCGGGCGGCAACCGCGAGTGCCGGGCACACATGCCCACCGCCGCCCACCGTGGGCAGAACCCTGATTATACATTATTGAGAAACAGAGATAGACACATCGCAACAGTAGTCGGCTCTTTTGAACAGCAAGATTCACATCGACTTTAGCTGCTGCTGCCTCTCACTGTGTGTCCTTCTACATTATCACATCTGCAGAGCTTACAACGGGGTTGTCCTTCGGAGATCGTGCCATGATGATGGGTAATGCAAATGCAGAGATCACAATGCCTGTGGTCAAGAACATCGCGACCTCGATGAGTACACTACTGACCGCCATCTCATCGACGTACCTGCAAGTAAACGACAACGACAACAATAACAACAAAATAATAATAATGATAACAACAACAACAACAATAATAATAATAATCTTTATTTGCCACTCACTTAAGGCCCAGAAAAAAATTCTCAAATAAAAACTAAAAAAAAGGGCTTGCCACTGACACGCACTTCACATGTTATTGCTCTATTGTTTTACTACAGTAAACAAGGGTCTACTGTAAAAATTTGACATTGACAATCACATGCGATATGGAGCTACTGCTGGTCTCATACTAATAATAAATTATTCTCCCACCTCCCACAAACATTTTCAATGAATTTACACCGATTTAAAAACTGGCAACTAAAAAAACACTGAAACCTGCAAATCCGTATTAAATTCAGATATTTTATAACAAGCACGCAAAACAAAGACAATGATTCATTTTATGAATCATAAATAGCTTTGTACATGTCAATTATGGGTTGCCTACTAATCATCCTGAATTAATAGAAACACTTCAAATTCCAACATCATGTGGTCAATGTAATAGTTGGAGACATTGTTCGCCATTACTGCACAGTCACTACTACTCAAGTGAGCTCATTGGAAAACAATTCACAGCTATCTTACCGCCGTGCAATCACCATTGGGATGGGTGCTATCACAAAGAAGAACAGCACAAACAGCGGCCACCACACGCTGTAAACACAAATGCAGCCGATTAGTCGAAAACTCGTGATAATTGTGTGGAAACTTACGAATCACTAGAAAAGTTTCAACTAAATTTCCGAGACCCTTTGCACAACTCGTGGACTTTCTAAATGACGTTTGTAATATAATTATGTTTGATTACTGAACCTAGATGTTCATATTTTTATACAAATAGCTATTTTTTCTTAGACTAATCACTTTGCTAATGACTTTATGGACCAAGGCAATTGCTTACCCAAACGGTTTGAGAGCACATGCCAGTACAACCAGTGTGAGACCGACTGATGCAGCAAATGCCAAGGCTATCAAACTAAAAAAAAAAACATGTATATTGTTCCATCGACACATAGTTAGGCAAGATTCAGAGACAGTTAGGCCACAATTAAAAAAACCTTTGTTTGCCCTCACCCGACCCAGGCTCAAAAGTTTGGGTAGGTAGCTAGGCTTTTTTTGAGGGGGCTGGGTTTTTACAAATTCAGCATGGTGTCTACATGCTCGGGTATGCTTGTGTGGAGATACCTTTTATGTTGAATGTTTGTTTTGTTCCTACAGATTTATATAATGTAAGAATGATAATTTGTAAAAAAAAAAAAAGAATGGGATAGATCACTAAAAAAATTTTAGTCGGCCCCTTTTTGGCGGGTCGGTCGGGTGAGGGTAAACAAACAATATTTTTATTATAGCCTTATTCAAGGCACAAGTTTGTCAACACTCTACCAGCAAATTCTCAGTGCTGGGTGATTAAACCCAGGCTATGGTCCATATTTCAATTTCAATGATTCATTTTAGTTAATTGGTTATTTGCTTATTCTGTGCTTTATTTGCCACAAGGCTGAACAATGAAGGAAACAGAAGCAGTGTAGATTCAAAAGCAAATACTTTTCACTTAAATGCCAAATAAAACTTACGCTTTTGTTGAAAATCCGGGTGAATCAGACGTGCAAAAAGATAAAGAAAATAGTGTTATTATTGGAAGAGCTTGAAAACCATGTTTAAAAAACATTAATCAGGGATGTGTTCACCCAGCATATGATAGATAGAACTTTAGAAGCTGCTCTGAAAAAAAATCAGCATAAAATACTAGCACTGTAGACATATTTTACTACTTTATAATATACTGTTCATGGATAGTACGAGTTATTCCAAAGCTCAGTATCAATACCTTTACTGATTAAATACAATAATAACAATAATATAATATCATCTTTATTTTCATCAGTACAAGACATAAGCCTTATGATAAGGTAACCTGAGCTATGAAAATAGCTCTTTTACTGATATGGATATGGATATATATATATATATATATATATATATATATATATATATATATATATATA
>NW_014577668.1:45722-51756 GCF_000485595.1 Priapulus caudatus | reverse complement strand
TGAGATCATGATGGTAACATGGAATAAATTGTGCTAATATATATGATAATATTATGCCAATCCAGTCTCTCTGCTCAACCTGCTGACATTGAGGGTTGTTACTGCCCTCTTAGATGCACTTAACACTTCTAGTGTTTCATATCAGTGTTTTTCTACGGTATTACTGGAGACAGGCTCCCTATTTCACATGGTCATTACTTGCCACAAGGGGTGACAAGTAACCCCCCCCCCTACAGTCCAAATACAATCCCCTATGTTGACAACTAGATTTTTACACCCTGAGAAAATCACTGCCTGGCCAGGGTTTGAAGTCTCACTTACAGTCACAGCCTTTGAACTGAACGGTGGCTATGCTTAACAACTGCACCACCATAAACCTCAGAATCAGAGGTAGAGATTGAGCATTACCCCGTAACCTCGTAAGTAATAGTCTTCAAAGTCCAAGGGACTATATCGTAGATGGAGACAAGTTGATCAAATAGACAGATCAACACTGCGGATCGCAGTAGAAAAAGCCGCAAATTTGAAATTTACTAAAGACGAAGGGAAAGAAATCTAATACGGAATGACAGAAACAAAGAGGGATCCTTAGAAGATGGCACATGTCAAAAGCAATGATCACACTCGGATGATCGATTGCTACGAACAGCTTTCATCAAGCCAGACGGAATGCCAATCTTCACCTGGCCATGATGAATTTTATGGAAAGTTATGTTTAGCATGGAGAAAGCAGACACGAAGAGGAAGCCAATCAAGTTGAGTCAAAACAACATCAGCACTATCATGATAGTTTTTGGAAGCCCATTTCGCAGCTTTACGCTGAATGGCATCCAATTTTGAGCAGTTCTGAAGCGTGTAGGGGCACTAGCCTGGCAAAGCATATTCTAATATGAGGAGAACCATAGTTTTAAAGGCCAGAGACCGAGTTTTAGAATCGGCGAAGCTAAGGTTATGCCGTAAAGCCCTGGACACACTAGGCGATTTTCACCGGCGATTGAGTCGGGTGACTGAGTTGCCCGAATCGAACATTTGATAAAATCGGGCGACTACAATCGTGTCCGGGTCGGCGAATGAGTCGGCCGAATGTATAATTCATCAGCCAATCAAACGGTGCCATTTTCAATCATGTGACTATCAATCTAGGTGGCGCAAGTGTTTTAGTGTTGCAGCAGGAGAAAAATCGCCGATGAATCGCTCTGAAAATTGCCTAGTGTGTCCACTCAGTCGCCCGACTCACTCGCCTGAAAAATCACCTAGTGTGTCCCAAGCTTAACATATACTAAAGCAAGGTAAAGCCAAAAGAACCGAGATCATAGATGCTTTCTTACACCGACTGACTGAGAACAATTTAAATACTATTGTAAAACTAGTTCCTAAAAGTAACTATTGAATATTATCAACTATTATCGGTTAGTGGTCGGTGCAACAGAACAGTCTGGCAGATCATAACACTAGCAATACCGCCAATAACACTAACACTAACAGTGCCAGTGGCACTGGCATCGAGTCGGCGAGTGGGCGCGGTGGATTTTTCATTCTAAAGACTAAACTCTAAAGTAGGAAGATAGGTAGCAGGTGACAGTTAGTCGATGTAAGTCTACATGAATAAACACTTGAAAAATATAGAAAATGAATGTTACTAATAAGTATATAGTGATTTGAAATAAGAAAACGCCCGTATTTCAGACTAACAATGATTGACTGACAACAGCGGCTCAGGTGCTGCAGTTTACCTTTCATGCCTGCCATTTTGGACAAAATGATGATGTCATTGATTTTGAGCCGATCATGTGATCATCGTGACGTCAGCACACGTGGCACGCAAATACAGCCATTTAAACAACAGAGCAGGCGATAGAGAACGTCGAAAAATTTTGTCTTGATTATAACTGTGTTATTCGGCTAAATAAGAACGTAACAAACGATGTCAGGGGCTGACAAGTGAGTGTAAACAATTTAAGACTGTAGTTAATACTATTTGATAACCAGATATTGCAGTTATGGCTTGTTTCTTGCTTTATTCCATTGTAAAGTCTAGCGGTATGCATGACATTGCAATTTGCACAGACAGGCGAGAGAAATAATTCATCGTCGGCGTTTCCATTTTAGTAATTATTCGCCGAATCCCGTTATTTTGCTTTGTTCTTATCAATTCACATAAGATTTTTGCGCATATAATATACATTTGGTTCCAGTTCCACAGTTTTCTAGATTAACTTACGTGACTTTACTGTTTTTCAGTGAGGATGATCTGGCCACTGCCATCCTACGAACAAAGGCAAAGCCAAATAGACTTATTGTGGAAGACGCAGTGAATGATGATAACAGTGTAGTTGCTTTGTCACAGGTATAATATTGTTCTAGCATTATATGACTAATAAGAATGCAAACAACACTGTGAGATTAGCCATCTCAATTGTCTAAGACAGAGTGTGATAAAACTGTATATTAGTTATTACATACAATATATTGTAATATAGACTATACTCTATAGTGCCCAAATAATGTGTATGTTGTGAAAAGTACCAGGATGCCTCGGGCATTATGAACGTGGCTACCATTTTTGCATGATGATGATGCATTTTTTCCTGGGACTCTATGAAGAAGTTCATCTTTAACAGGTTATATCTTAAATGGAATTGTGCTACATGCATTTCGTGTTTGTAGCACAGTGTACAGTACAGTTAGCCATGCATATTCAATGAATTTGCGTTTTTTGCATCTTTTGTTCTGTGATAAACTTGAATGGCTTCTCGGTCCATTGGTTTTAGACAAAGATGGATGAGCTTGAGTTGTTTCGTGGTGACACAGTCCTCCTGAAGGGGAAAAAGAGGAAGGAAACTGTCTGCATCGTTCTGAGTGACGACACAGTCGGTGACGACAAGGTTCGCATGAACAGGATTGTGCGCAACAACCTACGAGTCAGACTAGGAGATATCGTCAGGTATGTAATATCACCTCTATGCATCCACGAGCCTACATATCATAGGTGCCACCTATACTGTAACTGTGTTTGTGTCAGGCTGTCTCATTTTCACAGGTTTCTCGCTTGCATTAATTACGTTGTGTAGATGTGTAGGTTAGTGCCCCTACTGCTTATTTTTGTACTGGAATGGCTTTTTCTATGAGGCCAAAACAAAATATATGTGTTGTTACTGTTACATGCTGGAAAAAAATAGGGTAGGTAGGTAGGGAAAACATTTTATTTTCTTGAAATATTTTATTTACGAACCATGTCCGAAGGATGTGCGTTGTGCCTTTTGAAGCAGGAACTGTCCAATTCATATTTGTTTTTAAATAAAAAAACAAAACATGTTTGACTAAAGAAAATTGACATTAAAATGTTTAGGGTCGCTGGGAATATATAGGGTCGGTCGGGAAACCGTAACCACACCTATATTTTGTTTTGGCCTGATCGCTAGTGTCATAATATGGTCATTCATTTATGAAGCTTGTCCAATCCTTTGTTACTTGGTGTTATCATGTGATATTGCTGCCGTAGCTGCTCAATAGCAGATGCACCTTAAATCATCTCGAGTGGATGTCACTGTAGCCACTTGAGCATCAAGCAGGTGCCAGACAAACCTAGCAGTTCATAACTACCACACAGTCTTGTCACCCTAGACTTGTGGATTTAAGTGCTGCTGACACATCTTTTAAATGAAATATAAAAACATCATTTTGATAAATGTAGGAAAAACTGCCGATGGACTATATAATATATATATATACACACGCTACATTTTAATTGTTTGCCTGGTGTTTCCATTCGGGTTTTTAGGAACTGTTGCAATTTTAATTGCATTGTTCTTATATAGGATATGTTATGCATCTCGCGAATGTTTGTGATTTTTTGTTTTGCAGCATACAGGCATGCCCGGACGTCAAATACGGGAAGCGAATCCACGTGCTGCCGATAGACGACACAGTGGACGGCCTTACTGGGTAAGCGCACTAGTGATGTCACGATCATCGATTATACTCGATCATCGGTTGAACAGTGGCTCGAACCAAGCGCTTAGTGATGTCACGATCATCGATTATACTCGATCATCGGTTGAACAGTGGCTCGAACCAAGCGCTTGGTTATCAAAATCCATAATCAATTTCATAAAAATAAAAATAAAATTTTTTTTTTTTTTAACTTGAACAAGACAACTTGGAAAAGTGATGAGAATCAGAGATATCATCGCTACTATACAAATTATCCTTTATTAACATACATGTATTATACACACAGTAGTAAACAGTGCAAAACAAACAGTAAACAGGGCTTAACAAGCACATACATGCACACACGTACATGCACACGACGTTATGCACACGCAGGCATTCAACACCACGAGTAACCGATTGTAACCGATCATCGGTTACTTGGGTCCAACCGATGATCGATTACGAAATTACAACCGATTGACAACACTAAAGCGCACGTAATAGATGTTCTTTGTGAGACAGGAGCAGAAGCACGAAGCGGTTAATAACTCCCACGCAGCGTGTCACCCTGTCCATGTCAGAACTCGGTTAGTGTTATGTTCATTACTGGAGATGTGATTACACATTGGGCCATCCTTAAAGAATTCTATGTTTGCTGTCCCCCGACCCATGATTTTTTGAGTGGGTAAGTAGGTAGGTCTTTTTTGTGTGTGAGGCATAATAGTTATTTTAAGTCTGTCCTCATGTTTGCCACACATGCTTTGTGTTTCAGTCTTAACTATGAAGAATGTAAAAAAAAAAAAAAAAAATGGAACCCAAAATGTCAAAAAAAACCTGGGTCGCGGCTATTTTCGTGGGTCAGTCGGAGGACAGCAAACATAATTTTTTAAGGATGGCCTTGGGTACAGGAAGACAGTGGAAATGATCAAAGGCGATAGAGAAGGGTTTTCTTCAACCGCCTAGTCGCCTACTGCCAGTGATACTGTGATGACTGAACATCGATGAATCTACCCCCATTGTTTTTTTTCTGTAGGAACCTATTCGACGTCTATCTGAAGCCATATTTTCTTGAGGCCTACCGACCGGTCAGTAAGAACGACATATTCCTCGTGCGCGGCGGCATGCGAGCGGTCGAGTTTAAGGTCATAGAGACGGACCCGTCGCCGTACTGCATCGTCGCGCCCGACACGGTCATCCACTGCGAGGGTGAGCCAGTGAAGAGAGAGGTACGGTACTCCGCGCACTCGAATGTCAACGTGGCACTGGCGGAAAGTCTCGCAGTCGCCCTTTTCCGTGTTTGCCCTCCTTGTTTGCCATAGTTGCACTCGTTGCTTGCCGTGTTTGCCCTCCTTGTATGCTATGGTTGACCTACTTGATTTCCTTGCTCGCTACGTTTGCCATACTTGCTTCCTATGGTTGCTGTACTTGCTTCCTATAGTTGCCATACTTACTTCCAATGTTTGCCATACTTGCTTCCTATGGTTGCCATACTTGCTTCCTATGGTTGCCATACTTGCTTTCTATGTTTGCCATACTTGCTTCCTATGGTTGCCATACTTGCTTCCTATGGTTGCCATACTTGCTTCCTATGGTTGCTGTACTTGCTTCCTATAGTTGCCATACTTGCTTCCTATGGTTGCCATACTTGCTTCCTATGGTTGCTGTACTTGAAGTACAGCAACCATAGGAAGCAAGTATGGCAACCATAGGAAGCAAGTATGGCAACCATAGGAAGAAGGGCTTCCTATGGTTGCCATACTTGCTTCCTATGGTTGCCATACTTGCTTCCTATGGTTGCTGTACTTGCTTCCTATGGTTGCCATACTTGCTTCCTATGGTTGCCATACTTGCTTTCTATGGTTGCTGTACTTGCTTCCTATGGTTGCCATACTTGCTTCCTATGGTTGCCATACTTGCTTTCTATGGTTGCTGTACTTGCTTCTTCCTATGGTTGCCATACTTGCTTCCTATGGTTGCCATACTTGCTTCCTATTGTTGCTGTACTTGCTTCCTATGGTTGCTGTACTTGCTTCCTATGGTTGCCATACTTGCTTCCTATGGTTGCCATACTTGCTTTCTATTGTTGCTGTACTTGCTT
>NW_014577668.1:34645-45315 GCF_000485595.1 Priapulus caudatus | reverse complement strand
CATGTATTAATTATCTTATCTTATTGTTTTTGTTATTATTACCTTAATTAACTATCTTAATTTTTACTCCATATAAAAGGCATTGTTAAGAGGCAAATGGTGTTAGGAACCGTGCTTTGAAGATGTTTGCCTTTGTGCCACTCCACCTTGGCGTCGTGCCTGATAAATTTCTGTTTAAGCCGAAGGCCTAATACCTGCCTTGCCCTAAAAAACGACCTGTGCGTTATATCCTCTGGTATTCATGTCATGTGCTTCACTCGTACGCTCGGTCTGTTTTTGTGGCTGGCACTGTCCATTTTGATATGTCAGCAGCTAGGTCTGTGCCATGTACACCTGTTGCTTACACATTCATAGCACCCTACTTTGACCACTCTTGTGCTGCTCAGTAAGCGACACGCACCTTAAATCAGCTCAAGTGGATGTCACTGTAGCCACTTGAGCATCAAGCAGGTGCCAGACAAACCTAGCAGTTCATAACTACCACACAGTCTTGTCACCCTAGACTTGTGGATTTAAGTGCTGCTGACAAAGTTCTGTTAGAAACATAGACTTATTCAGAAATGATTACTATCTAATAGTGATACGCATCCAGTGTTCGAAAACGTGCTACTATAATAACAATACAATAAACCCGTCACATACTTAGATATAACGCATGTAAATTTCACAGAATAATTGTAAAGATTATATATATATGTGTGTGTACGTGTGTCCCTGTGATGTATAACTAAGAGGGTACTGATTTTATGAGTAACAGTGATCCTTGGCAAAATTACTGCAACAGTTACAGAAGTCTCGATTATCTGGCCTTTCGTTGTTCGAGTTTCCTTTTTGTCCAAGATTGTCAATCTGCATGGTATATATGTGTACTGGACAGCATTGCATTTTCCCCAGTCTGGTGCTGCGTGTCTGTTAGTAACTATGTTTATTATGTACATTGTGATTACTACGAGGAAGTGAAGCACATGTGGGAAACATTCTTCATTCACAAATGTTTATTAAACAACTACTATTAAACAATAGTTCTGGAACTGAAGTAGTTATTATACTGTAGCATGATTATTAAGCCAGATTTCATAATTATACAGTAATTCCCTTTAATCTGCAATTTGTTTCATCCCACCCCATTTCCATGTTACCCGCCATCTTTCGTTATCCGACCACCAATAGATCTTATATAGTTAATCAACAATCACCTGCTCCTACAATCTCATTGCCACCAATATATAGTGGCTTTGTTGAAGCCTCTATGCTTGATACACACACGGCTGTGCTATGGGTAGTCTGAGCGTGCAGGTGTGATCGCCACTTTGTATATTAGCGAGTGACATAACATTAATGGCGGTGTGTGATACCGGGACGTGGTGGTGCCGCCACGCTCGATGCACGCGTCTGATTGTCTGTACGTTGTCTGGGTTTCAGGATGAGGAGGAAGCACTGGATGCCGTTGGTTACGACGACATCGGAGGCTGCAGGAAGCAGCTTGCCCAGATCAAGGAGATGGTAGAGCTGCCGCTTCGGCATCCGCAGCTGTTCAAAGCCATTGGCATCAAGGTGAGGAGCCATTTGTACATGTGCAGCTATTTTTATATGTCTACACGCCCATCACACTGTGGCCCATCGTGAAATTTCGTTTACCTAACTAAATTGTCTATGTTTCATATGTGTGAGAGCTGTGCCATTTATTGTAGTACGAGACGATGTGAACTATGGCTGACTGCTTGTATTATCAGATTTATTATTGAGGTTTGTTCATCGTATATACAGGCCATGAAATTAGCCAAAATGACCACTTGGTTGAAAGAAAAATACCCCAAAATATATCTATCTATCTATCTATCCATCCATCCATCCATTTATCTATCTATCTATCTATCTATTAATCTTCTCGCTATCTATTCTAGCTATCTATCTATCTATCGATATCTATTATCTGTAATATCTAGCTACTATCTAATCTATCTTCTTATCTATCTATCTATCTATCTAACTATTCGAAAATAGTCTTGCACACTCTGTGGGCATAAGTCAGTGCAAGTGATGTTGTTACGACAAGAATGGTAATGTAACATATTCATGTTATAGCTACACTGTCCCCAACACAATGTAAGGTGCATTGTACAGTAATGCGAGTCAGTGCAAAGTGAATCCCGTTTATTTAATGCTGCTGCAGGGGCCAATCTATTTTTTTATTTTTCCCTGTTTTTTTTCGGCTTAGATGACCTCGGAGGTCAAATCCAATGTGTCCATGACATTCAGCACCAAAATTTACCCTTACTGAACGTCTTTGACATTTCTAGAGTGCTCCGTATTGATATACATCAAGCATCGAGACATCGGCAAAAGGTTATACACCATAGATTAATTTGGGCATTATAACACGAATATATAAGAAAGTCAAGCAGCTGTTATCTACAGTAGGCGAAGTGGACCGATGAGATGGGTGGTTGAACCAGTGGCCGCTGGGGAAAAATGGCGCTTATTTCATGTTAGCGCTTTATATATATATCTAGCTCATATCTACCTGATGTAGGTACCAAGGCGCACCGCTTAGTTTACTTGAGTGTGTCTAATATTGATCACTTGAGCATCAAGCAGGTGCCAGACAAACCTAGCAGTTCATAACTACCACACAGTCTGTCACCCTAGACTTGTGGATTTAAGTGCTGCTGACACGAATGCAATATGTGGGAAAGATTTTTGCTTGAAGTTTTAGCTTGTGAAGTTGTTGTTTTTTCTTTGTATAGTGTGCGTCCTTGTAAATTCATGCCTAGATATTGCTTTTAGTATTCGTTGTGCTACCACTGTGTTCTAACTTCTGCAGATCAAGATATTGTGTTTTGTATTCTTTCTGCTACCACTGCTCTGCAGAGGACGTTATTAATATTTTTGTATCACGGGTGCAGTACAGGCATTAGTGCAGTGTGAACCCTACAGGTGGCATTGTCGGTGTCTGTGACGTTGCTCTAGTTATAGCGCTAACACAGAGATTGTACTGTTATCGAGTTCATTTCCGGGTCATGGATGGTGTGGCAGCGTGCGTGTCACGCTATCCTCTGTTGATGTGACAACATTAGTGGCGGTGGACACCTGCAGAGCTTGTTGTCAGTTTCTCTGTGCGTAGTGCGTAGTTGTAGCGGAGTGTTGTTTACTTGTTTACTTCCAGCCACCGAGAGGCATATTAATGTACGGGCCGCCAGGAACGGGGAAAACGCTGGTTTCACGTGTGGTAGCTAACGAGACTGGAGCGTTCTTCTTTCTCATCAATGCTTTGTCTTTGTTTCCCATGTTGCTCTATAGAGGGCGCCGGTGCTCACATCAGTGACCGCAGACTCTGTGTCTGCGTGGCAGCTTGTCCAGGGAGTGCCAACACCCAGATTCTTATGGGCCTGATGGGATTACCGGCGCCACCTATCTATGCGAGACATGGTGCCTGTCTGAGGGAGGGTAGGGACAATCCCTTCCCTACTCCCACCTTCAGGCAGTCATGTGGCTGGGCTGACTCCATTAACCATGAGAAATAGGACCGCAGCCTTGTACCCTCTGGTTGCAAGCATCGCCCGATGTGTGGCAGCATAGCACGGTAATTTACGAGGCGGCAATCGCAGCGAACGACGACGATGCTTCGTCTGTCTTCCGTCGTGGAGGCGAGACGTTTTAACGACGATGCGATTTGTTTGCGTGCGTGCTGCCGCCTGGCGGGGCAGCGTGCGCGAGACGGAGAAGGTCCGCGCCGTCCTGAAACGGTGAGCTCTGATAACCAGGGTACTGTTTTCATTTGCAGCCGCCACGGGGCATTCTACTCTTCGGTCCGCCTGGATCTGGTAAAACTCTGATCGCACGAGCGGTTGCCAACGAGACTGGTGCCTTCTTCTTCCTCATCAATGGTACGGCGAACGCTTGCCGGCAGCAGCTAGTGCCCGCGGTTTCTTGTGCTTGGATCCGACCAGGCTAGATTTAGTAGTAGTATTAGTAGCTGATGCCACTAGCTGTTGCTGTGACTAGATCGGTGGTGTTTGGAGTGGCGGATTAGTTGTGTTGACGTAGAGATAGGGGCGAGCGGAGTAGTGAGACGGTGCTGCCGTGGTGTGGCTTTCAGTGGAAGTTATTTGTTGTGGCCTGGTAGCATGAGATGCTAGGCAGCAGACCTGTGTAACAGATGTGAATTGGGTTAGTTAACGAAGCCACCCTCTCATACTAACCATCTTCACCCGATGATGTGCAGTGGCAGTTACTGTCATCGCTGCTGCACTGTTGTTGCACGTTCTAACATGCATGTTAGTCATAGTGCGTGTGCGTGTGTGTGCGTGTTTGCGGGTGTGCATGTGTGTGTGTGCGTGCGTGCGTGCGTGCGTGCGTGTGTGTGCATGTGCATGTCTGTGTGCTTGCGTGCGTGTGTGCGTACGTGTGTGTGTGTGTGCGTCTGTGCGTGTGCGTGCGTACATGCGTGCGTGTGCAAACCTCTGATGTAGCCAGCGCAGGGTTCAAGTGCCTGTGTCAGGTAGTAAGCGGAGGTATAGTAGAGTAGGCGCGCGGGGTCAATCGTTAGAGCCACAGTGGCGCCATCGGTTCCCATGCGTGCCACATAACTGTCGCCCTTAACAGCTGACACTAACTCATGCATTGATTATGCTGTTTAACACTGTATGGGGACTGTGTGTGTGTGCGTGTGCGTGTGCGTGTGCGTGTGCGTGTGCGTGTGCGTGTGCGTGTGTGTGTGTGCGTGCTAGCAGTGGTGGTATGTAACAATGTATATCGTACAAAGCTTAGGCCATCTAACAGTTGTAGGGGACTGTGTGCATGCGTGTGGCAGCAGTGCTGTTATGTAACGGTATTTGGTACATCACTTAAGCTGTCTAACACTGTGTAGAGACTGTGCGTACGAGCGTGGCAGCGATAGAATTATATGATGGTATTTGGTACAGTAGTGGGTGTAACGTGGCAGGGCGCTAATCAGGGTTCTCCAAGAGCACTTATAGCCTGGCGGCCCGCCAGGCTATCGTCGAGCCCCGCCATCCTAAAATGCACCCGCCACGCTAAATATCATGCTAAAAAAGCTCAGCTGCCATGCTAAAATTAGCTAAAAAAATGCTAAAACTAGGACCGTAAAGGCAGCCCCGCCATGCTATAATGAAAAAGCTTGGAGAACCCTGATAATCCGTGGCTATCATAGTCATGGCGTGGTCATGTCGCGTGTAGCTAACGCTGGTCACTGGTGACATATATGCAGGACCGGAGATCATGAGCAAGCTTGCTGGAGAGTCGGAGAGCAACCTGAGGAAGGCGTTTGAGGAAGCTGAGAAGAACTCGCCGGCCATCATCTTCATCGATGAGCTGGATGCGATCGCACCGAAGAGAGAGAAGGTGAGTCGCCATGGCAACGTCGGGTCTGTACCGATCATCGCCAAGAGAGTCGCCGAACGCACCACGCTGTGTCATGACACTAACCCCACGCCACATCACACCACATCATGACAACTAAGCCACGCACCGTACCGCACAGCATCGTGCCACGACGCGACACTAACCCAGGGTGCGAAATTAACGGGAGTCTGGAGGCAAATACTTCCTGATTTACTGTCGGACTCCCTGATTTACTGTCGGACTTACTCCCTGATTTGACATATGCAGGAGTCCGTGTGACTCCCTGAAAATTCTGCCATGCTAACTAGTTCGTTCCAGAGCACGGCCTCGCGGAATTACCGTATTTTTCAGCTAATGACCAAAGAAAATTTGGCAGACGTGCAACCGCATGAATCTTAAAAATAAGCACATGCGTTATTGTTAATATCTTTAATTTTGAACCTCAGACTGCGGACTCCTGCATTTTGCTGCGGACTCCCTCTTTTTGAGGGTAGTAAGGAGTTTGTTGGACTCCCGTGTTCAAAAGTTAATTTCTACCCCTGCTAACTGCACACCACATCACACCACATCATGATAACTAAGCCATGCACCGTACCGCACCGCACCACGCCATACAGTGCACCACACGACAAACACAGCAGACAGATCACGACACTGAACCACGCCAAACGTGCGCTCGAATAATCGCGGAAATGTTACGTAAAGTCTACGTGATCCAAAGCTGCAGATGTTGACGTCGCTCTCTCACTCGCACGGTCATGCTAATCGTCGTCGTTGTCGTTGCAGACGCACGGTGAGGTGGAGCGTCGCATCGTATCACAGCTGCTCACGCTCATGGACGGACTCAAGCAGCGCGCTCACGTCATCGTCATGGCGGCAACGAACCGACCCAACAGCATCGATCCCGCTCTCAGGAGGTTCGGTAAGCCACGTGAACCGTTGTCATGGCAACCGGTAGCTGTGGAATGTCTTCCGGATTGTCATGGCGACCGGTAGCAGTGGAATGTCTTTCAGATTGTCATGGCGACCGGTAGCAGTGGAATGTCTTCCGGATTGTCATGGCGACCGGTAGCAGTGGAATGTTTTCCGGGTCGTCGCGGCTACCGATAGCATTAGAACGTTTTCTCGGGTTGCTATGGCAACAAGTAGCAGAGGCGCTTTTTCCACATTTTCCTAGCAGCTGGTAGCAACAATGTATCTTCTGGATGCATGCGCGTATGACGCGTGTGAGAAGCTGGTTGTGTGGTGGGGCCAGGGTGGGGGGTGTGTTGTGTCTGGTAGGAGGGATGCTTCATTTGCTGATGTGTGTTAGTGTGTGTATGACTCTACTGTGTGTGTGTGTGTGTGGCAGGGCGCTTTGACAGGGAGGTTGACATTGGCATTCCTGACACGACGGGACGTCTGGAGATTCTCCGCATCCACACGAAGAACATGAAGCTGGCAGATGACGTCGATCTCGAGCGGGTGAGCGTGCCGCGTCGCCGTGGCAACCTGAATAGTTGCAGCTTCCGGTTTGGCACAGCGGTTACCACCCTTCGTATCAACCTCCTACGAGATTCGTTTCCGTCTCTTGTCTCCCACTCTCTGCCATCTGGTGACAACTGCAAGCAGTTATGTTCAGCTTGACGAAGACCACTAGATGTCTCAAAAACTCGTTCATGGGTTAATAATAATTACGTTGATTCATCGTAAAGTCAAGCTACGATATTTCACGGCTCATAGAGCACACGTTATTTCCTTTGAAAGATGTCTCCAAAAACTGCCTTGCATTAAAATACATATATACTTAAGGTAAGCCTTGCATCATATATGCTTAAGGTCGGTGTAACAAATATTATTTTACGTAATTTTTTTTAGCTACAACACGGTATATCAAATACCTCAGCAGAATAATGACCAGTATATTCTAACCAATACTGATAGTAAGAAAGGTTTATCAATTGCAGGGAATTTAATTGGTTAAAACAAGCTTGCAACCTTTTTATGGTAAGGATATACAGGTCTGGCAATGGTGATGCAGCCAAACTTATATTCAAATTGTCACCTAAATTTGGGTGCAATATTTACTCATCATATAAGCCACAAAGTATCATTATCTTAATACAGTATTGTCGTGAAATCAAAAGCAGCGGATTTTAGTTCTTTTTTTCGATCGTAGGTGGCAGCAGAGTCGCACGGACACGTGGGGGCCGATCTGGCGGCGCTGTGCAGTGAGGCGGCGTTGCAGCAGATCCGTGAAAAGATGGATCTCATTGATCTAGAGGACGACACTATTGATGCAGAGGTCCTCAACTCTCTAGCCGTCACCATGGAGAACTTCAGGGTAAGTCGCCAGCGCCGTTACGGCAGTAGCAGTAACTACACTCATAATTAAATCACGCTGCACACTGTAGTGTACTGCACTCTAATAATGCCTAAAGTACTGCACGGAACTAGTTCACTGTGTGCACGGCAATGTTGTGCAGCTCTAACGTATGCGTAATGTGATGTCGCAGCAAAATGAGGGCGTCCGCAATCTGAAGTTCAAAACTAAAGATATTAACAATAAGGCGTGTGCTTATTTTGAAGATTCATGCGGTTGCACGTCTGCGAAATTGTCTTTGGACATTTGCTGAAAAAATACGGCAATTCCGCGAGGCCGTGCTCTGGAACGAACCAGTTAGTATAGCAGAGTTTTCAGGGAGTCACACGGACTCCTGCCTATGTCAAATCAGGGAGTCCGACAGTAAATCGGGGGAGTATTTGACTCCGGACTCGCGTTAGTTCCGCACCATGTGACGGCGTGAGGTTTATGCTTGTAGTTTGCGATGAGTAAGAGTAGTCCGAGCGCACTGAGAGAGACGGTCGTCGAGGTGCCGAACGTGACGTGGGAGGACATCGGTGGACTGGCGAACGTGAAGAAGGAGCTACAGGAGCTCGTGCAGGTGAGGAAGACGCGGCTAGGTCGTCATGGCCGCGGTCGCGAAAACATGGTTGAATGGGTGGATGGGTGGGGAGGAGAGTGGGTGGTGGGTGGTCTGTGTGTGGGGAGAAAAGTGTGTGGGGAGGACAATGTATGATGGACTGTGTGTGGGCAGGGAAATGTGTGATGGATTAATTTGATAATAAAAACAGTTGGGCAACAAATGTATTTGACAGTAAAACCAATTGGACAACAAATGTGTTTGACAGTAAAACCAATTGGACAACAAATGTGTTTGACAGTAAAACCAATTGGACAACAAATGTATTTGACAGTAAAACCAATTGGACAACAAATGTGTTTGACAGTAAAACCAATTGGACAACAAATGTATTTGACAGTAAAACCAATTGAACAACAAATGTATTTGACAGTAAAACCAATTGGACAACAAATGTATTTGACAGTAAAACCAATTGAACAACAAATGTATTTGACAGTAAAAACCAATTGGATTGTGTAAAAACAAATGTATTGGAGAGTAAAACGATTGTGCATGATGTGAACTCGTGCCTCAGTTTCCCGCGCACGCTCGCGTACTTGTGTTCTGAGCGGTCGGTCGTGTTGGGTGTTATAACCGCATGCCTTGTGTGTGTCTGCAGTATCCCGTCGAACACCCGGAGAAGTTCCTCAAGTTTGGCATGACGCCGTCGCGCGGCGTGCTGTTCTACGGACCGCCAGGATGCGGTGAGTGCGACGCGCAGATGCGCCACGTGCCTGCGAGGGTGCTCTCTAATGTTGTTGGGGGTAGGGCAGGGTGTCTTCTGAGGGAAAATTAGACAAAGGAGGTAATGGCCAGTTTGGGGAAAAAAAACTGCATGATGGATTCAAATACAGGATCCGATGTATTGATATACTTATAGGTATATAGATACAGGATATACTCATCAGTAAATACAGGAACATTTTCACAACACTGCGATGTTAAATTTGACAACGGCGGTGCACCACTGTGCCTCCTATGTATAAGAAACCCTGGTAGAGTAGTGTGTCCATGGGGCCTGTCAGAAGTCCTGGAGCGGCGCCAACGTTAACGCTTTTGTCGAAGAAGGTTCATCGAGGCTACTGTCTTGTTATCGAGGTCGTCTGTGTGAGGCAAGGAGAAGGACGTAACTTGTCATTTATGGAAAGGGCAAGGAGGAATACTAGAGAGTCAGCCATGGCATGTAGAAGGTGCAAGCGCGTGCATTTGCTGGCAGTGCTATGGTAAAGATGGTCTATTGCTGAGCATTCTGAATTGTCTGTGTACACCGCTCCTACATGGTGCTGACGTATGTGTGTATGAGAGTGTGTGTGTTGTGTTGTGTTGCAGGTAAGACTCTGCTTGCAAAGGCCATCGCTAACGAGTGTCAGGCGAACTTCATCTCCATCAAGGGTCCGGAGCTACTCACGATGTGGTTCGGCGAATCTGAAGCCAACGTTAGAGACGTGTTCGACAAGGTCAGTCACATCTCTGTTAGAATGCACATCCTCCCCCTAGAATACATCGATCATCTCCACGCTGCTCTGATTAATTCCTTTAAATGAGATGGAAGGCGATTGAGGTTTCCATTTATTTTTTAGTTCAACTTGAAAGCGATATTTGCTAGTACTTGGCAATGAAGGAGATGGAATAAAATGTGAATTCGGACCGTTAACTGCGACTCGGGCGATGCCACGGTTAACGCTGTCGGCCGGGGACAGAGTGACGGGACTTCGTCACCGTGGTAACGATGAGTTCTTGCATCAGTGTCTCCTGCTTGTTGCTACAGGCACGTTCTGCTGCTCCCTGTGTTCTCTTCTTCGATGAGCTGGACTCGATAGCAAAGTCTCGCGGAGGCAACGTGGGAGATGGTGGTGGCGCTGCCGACAGAGTTATCAATCAGGTTTGTGCGAGCAATTGAGATAAAGGCTAAATGCACGATCATTCGAACACATGATCGAATACACGATTAGTGTATCGCATGGTTGAGTGTACTATCAATCTATCTCATTATTGAGTACTATCGTGTCTCACCATCTTGCCATGTCTCACACCATCTCGCCATGTCTCGCCATGTCTCACCACGTCTCACCCCATCTCACACCATCTCACACCATCTCGCCATGTCTCACCATGTCTCACCCCATCTCTCCACATCTCGCCATGTCTCACCATCTCGCCATGTCTCACCCCATCTCGCCCCATCTCACACAATCTCACACCATCTCACACCATCTCGCCATGTCTCATCCCATCTCGCCCCATCTCACCCCATCTCGCCCCATCTCACACCATCTCGCCATGTCTCATCCCATCTCACACCATCTCGCCATGTCTCACCCCATCTCGCCCCATCTCACACCATCTCGCCATGTCTCACCC
>NW_014577668.1:29137-34026 GCF_000485595.1 Priapulus caudatus | reverse complement strand
ATCGCCCATCGCCAGGTAGGGGCGTCGCGTCGCGGCGGAGCAGCGGCGGAGGGTGTCTCGAAAACGCGCGGCGCATTCCGCGGCGAGTTCTCTTGAGCCGGCTGTTTTCGCGAGTGCGGCGCCGTGAAATGTCGGTCGCTTGAGGTTTGTCCGGTGAGCGTGCTGGCTGGTGGCGGACTGTGGTGCGATACTCATTAGGGAGTGTTCCCAACTTTAATGTCCATTTTAGAACGGTCATCATATATATATATATTATATATATTATATGTAGTATATTATATATATATATAAATATAATATATATGTGGTCATGGTCATATATGTTAGTTTGTTGGTTTAATGTCATTCAGTTTAGGGTTTAGGGTTAGGATCGGTATCAATCATTAATCAGTTAATCATTAATGATATCAAGAGTGGGGACCACTCCTAATGGAGCGTTAGCGGCGACGGGGTATCTCGCAGTTTTTTTTTTTTTTTTTTTTTTTTTTTTTTTTTTTTTTTTTTTTTTGTTTTTTTTCTTTTTTTTTTTTTTTTTTTTTTTTTTTTTTTGTTTTTTTTCCGGGTGAAATGCGAGTGCTAGCTGCTTACTACTTTAGCTGTAGCTATGAGCTCTAGTCGGGTGGAGCTAAGGCAGCTAAAAGTTAACAATAGGAGAGGAGGCGCCGCCCATATCTGGCCCAATTGTTCGGCAGAGGACCCGGCTAGAACAGATTGTGTTCTATGTGTCTCTGGGTTCGGTCTGCACAGCCGTTTAGCTGCATCATCGGTCCAGTAGATGGCGCCCTTGAGGCGGAAAAGGCACACAGCCCAATCCGCCTTCCTCTCCTTGTTTATATGCTAGCTCCTTGGGTGGAGAATTAGGTCCGTATTCTCAGCGATTTATATATATTATATAGTATTTATTCTATGTTATATCAAGTATAATATATTAATATATGATATATTGTTAAGATGATTATAACTAAATCGTATACTATACGTTGTCTTCTGGCTCCCCACCTGTCAGGATGTTTGACCACCCTACCTGCGCGGAAGGTCGCACGGCTTCAGCGCGGTGCGACCTGGACAGAGATCTGCAGAGGCGTGGCAAGCTTGCCAGTCGGCAGTGTATCCCCGAGAGCGAGCATAACGCAAGGAACGCGAGAGAGTCGCAAACCCTGACGACGCTGTCTATGGTTATGTAGCCTACGGGGTGCAGTGGAGGAGGAAGGAAGAGAAGGAGGAGGGCGGAGAGAGAGGGAAGGTGAGGGAGTAGATGAGAAGCAGACAAGGGGGATGAGGGGCAGGGAGGGGGGATAGCGCTCATCACTCTTTCCCTCAAATATTTTGGTTTTGAATTTGGTGGGAGGCTGGCATTGCAGAGAGTGTGGTGATGATGCCGTGCGTGCGTGCGTGACCAGTGCGTGCGGTGCAGTGCGTGCGTGGTGTGTGTATGTACACTTGTCATGATGTTTACCTCTTGGATGCTCCGGTCTCGATCTCTTCTCTCTCTCTATCTCTCTCATCTCTCTCTCTCTCTCCACTCTCTCTCTCTCTCGTTCTCCCTCTCTCTCTCTCTCTCTCTTCTCTCTCTCTTTCTCTTCTCTCTCTCTCTTTCTCTCTCTCTCTCTCTCTCCCTTCTCTTCTCTCTCTCTCTCTCTCTCCCCTCCTCTCTCTACCTACTCCCCCCCCTCTCTCTCTCTCTCCCTCTCTCTCTCTATGCTCTCTCTCTCTCTCTCTCTCTCTCTCTCTCTCTCTCTCCCCCTCTCTCTATCTCTCTCTCTATTCTCTCTCTCTCTCTCTCTCTCTCTCTCACACCTCTCTCTCTCTGCACATCAGGACGTGGAGGAGGACGAGGACCCGGTGCCGGAGATCACACGCGAGCACTTTGAGGAGGCGATGAAGTATGCGCGACGCTCGGTCACCGACAACGACATCCGCAAGTACGAGATGTTCGCACAGACGCTGCAGCAGAGCCGAGGCTTCGGCGGAAACTTCAGGTGAGGTGGCGCCACCCGGTGGCGATTTTAGGAGGTATTTTGAGAGGTGGTATTTACAAGCAGGTTACCCGAGTGTTTATTCTCATGTGTGCACAATAAGCTGTGATATATGTAGGATGCTTGTTCATTATATTAAATATAATAACTCGATGGTAAAGCCTTTTTATGATTTCAAGTCATATTATACTTGCTCGTTTCATTATCAGACATGCTCGCTCATTCACGGCGGTGCGAACGTTTAATACTAGTTCGCTTATTCACAGTGATTTTTTCTGTATTTGCATTTCTTGTACGAGTTTGACTCCACTGCGTAAGCCTCTATTGGCCTTCTGTTTCTAGTCAGTAAGACCTATGGTGCGACTAGTGTGGATCTATCTAGTTATTGTACATTGTTAAAGTAATCAGACATTGCCAATTTAATCACTCGATGGCAGCTAGTGGTAGGCTTGTAGAATCCGGGGCCCATTGTTAGAAACATTAGTTGGGCAAAAACATGATAAAGAAATCAGCTATCATACGTTAACACTAGAAAACTTGTCTTCAAAAATTTCGTAAACTTTTTTACGATGCTAAACCTCAAAGGTAATTAGTGAAATTTTATCGATTAGTGACTTATGATGTCGTAACTACTTGTGATGTTTGCGACAACGTCCGCGCCCCTGTAGAGACAGTCCAACCCGCCTGCGTGCGCTTCTCACGTGTCGTTCGTTGTATTCGTACAGGTTCCCCGGCCAGACCGGCGGCAGTGGCACCCAGGGCACACCCGGCAGCGGTGCTGGACAGAGTAGCCAGTTTGCCGACGACGGAGACGATGACCTCTACAGCTAGGTCAAGGTCGGGGTCAGTCGACGCTTGTCGGAGTTCTTCTGCCGTTTACCGATTTTTATCGTCACCGTCACGTCATCGTAGCGTTAGCAGCGAGAGAGGGTTTCGGCGGTTGCCGCGGCGACCCAGCGAGTCGCAGGAGAGAGGCCGTCGCGTGCGATTTGTCGAGCGAGCGCGCGTGGTCTGGCTCCGTCGCTCACACGGGTGTAAATGTTTTCGTCGAGGCGTTGTTGCCGCCGCGCTGCCGCCGGCTCTGCGAGTTGGTATCGGCAGTATTGCCAGCTGCGTATTGGTGTGAAGAGACCCTTGATGTCTCGCACGCACGGTGGGCACGGTTGTGCTTCTAAAGCCCGGCGCACACGTGAGTTATTTTACTCAAGTAAAAGGACGCATGAGTCATTTTACTCACGTGTGCGGCGGATTTTCGTTGAGTAATTATCTCGCCCCATCTCACACCATCTCGCCATGTCTCATACCATCTCGCCATGTCTCACCCCATCTCGCCCCATCTCACACCATCTCACACCATGTCTCATCATTGCTTGCTATGTCTCACCACATCTCGCCGCGTCTCACCGTGTCTCGTGCGACCGCCGCAGGTGCTCACGGAGATGGACGGCATGAGCTCGAAGAAGAACGTGTTCATCATCGGCGCGACAAACCGACCGGACATCATCGACCCGGCGATCCTGCGGCCGGGCCGTCTCGACCAGCTCATCTACATCCCTCTGCCAGACGAGCTCTCTCGCGCCGCCATCCTGCATGCGAACCTGCGCAAGTCGCCCATCGCCAAGGTAGGGGGCGCCGCATGCGCGAGCACGCGGCGGAGGTGTCTCGAAACGCGCGCGATTCCGCGGCGAGTTCTCTTGAGCGGTGTTTTCGGAGTGCGGCGCGTGAAATGTCGGTCGTTGAGGTTTGTCCGGTGAGCGTGCTGCTGGTGGCGACTGTGGTGATACTCCATTAGGAGTGTTCCCAACTGTAATGTCATTAATGGTCATAATAACATATATATATATAATCATGGTCATATATTAGTTTTTGGTTTAATGTCATTTAGGTTAGGGTTAGGGTTAGGATTATCAATCATTAATCATTAATCATTAATGATATCAAAGTTGGGAACACTCCTAATGGAGCGTTAGCCGGCGACCGGGGTATCTCGTGAAATGCGAGTGCTAGCTGTAACTACTTAGCTGTTCGGTAGCTATGAGCTTAGTCGGGTGGAGCAAGGAGCTAAATATAACAAGGAGAGGAAGCGCCGCCATATCTGGCCCAAATTTGGGTTCGGCAGAGACTCTAGAACAGAATTAGTGTTCTATTGTCTCTGGGTTCGGTCTGCACAGCCGTTTCAGCTGATCATGGTCCATAGATGGCGCCCTTGAGGCGAAAAGCACACAGCCAATCCGCTTCCTCTCCTTGTTATATTTAGCTCCTTGGGGTTGAGAAGTAGGTCCTCTCTCAGCGGATATATATATATATATATATATATATAGTATTTATCTATGTTTATATCATTATAATAGATAATATATGATATATTTAAGATATTATAACTAATCGTATATATACGTTGTCTTCTGCTCATCACCTGTCAGGATGTTGACCTACCCTACCTGGCGAAGGTCACGCACGGCTTCAGCGGGGCCGACCTGACAGAGATCTGCCAGAGGGCGTGCAAGCTTGCCATCCGGCAGTGTATCGAGAGCGAGATACGCAAGGAACGCGAGAGAGTCGCAAACCCTGACGACGCTGTTATGGTATGTAGCTACGGGCTGCAGGAGGAGGGGGAGGAGGAGGAGGAGGAGGGGAAGTGGGAGTAGATGAGAAGCAGCAGGGGGAGGAGGAGGAGGAGGAGCTAGGAGGAGAAGCAGCGAGGGGGAGGAGGGGCGAGGGAGGGGGACTGGAGCTCATCACTCTTCCCTCAATATTTGGTTTGAATTTGTGTTAGTGCATTGCAGTGCAGTGTGGTGTGTGCGTGCGTGCGTGCGTGTGTGTGTACACTCGTCATGATGTCACTCTTGGATGCTCCCTGTCTCATCTCTTCTCTCTCTCTCTCTCTCTCTCTCTCTCTCTCTCTCTCTCTCT